>NW_027476616.1:0-172294 GCF_051020955.1 Megalopta genalis
ATGCAGTTCTATCTAAATAATGTATATCACAAGTATTTGTAGCTAAACCAATTGTTTCGTATGGATTTGAAGCTACGCCTTCTACTTCGCATTGATTTGAAGCTAAATCATTTGTTTCGCATGGATTTGAAGCTAAACCTTCTACATCGCATTGATTTGCAGCTAAATCATGTGTTTCGCATGGATTTGAAGATAACTCGTTCTGTTCGCCTGCAGTTGAATCTACATGACTTATATCGCTAGTATTTAAAGCTAAATCATGTGTATCGCGTGGATTTTGAGGCTAACTCGTTTAATTAGTCTTCATTTGAAGCTATATCACTTACACCCCAAGCGTTTGAAGCTATATCATTTGTTTCGCATGGATTTGAAGCTAATCCTTCTTCATCGCATTGATTTGCAGCTAAATCATGTGTTTCGCATGGATTTGAAACTAACTCGATCGTTGCGCATGCAGTTAAATCTAAATAACGTATATCACAAGTATGTGAAGCTAAACCATTTGATTCGCATCGATTTGAAGCTAAGACTTCTACTTCGCATTAATTGGAAGATAAATCACGTGTTTTGCATGGATTTGAAGCAAAAACTTCTACATCGCATTGATTTGAAGCTAAATCATGTGTTTCGCATGCAGTTGAAGCTAAATCATGTCTTTCACAAATATTTGAAGATGAACCATTTGAATCGCATTGATTTGAACCCGAGCCTTCTACTTCGCACTGATTTGCAGTTAAATAATGTGTTTCGCATGGATTTGAAGCTAAACCTTCTACATCGCATTGATTTGAAGCTAAATCATGTATATAGCATGGATTTGAAGCTATCTCGTTTGTTTCGCATGCAGTTGTAGCTAAATAGTGTATATCACATGCATTTGTACCTAAACCATTTGTTTTGCATGGATTTGAAGCTAAGCCTTCTACTTCGCATTCATTTGAAGCTAAATCATTTGTTTCGCATTGATTTGAATCTAAGCCTTGTCCTTCGAATTGATTTGAAGCTAAATCATGTGTTTCGTATGGATTTGAAGCTAAACCTTCTACATCGCATTGATTTGAAGCTAAACCTTCTATATTCTATTGATTTGAAGCTGAACCTTCACCTCTTATTGATTTGAAGCTAAACCATCTACATCGCATTGATTTGAAGCTAAATCTTGTGTATCGCATGGATTTGAAGCTAAACCTTCTACATCGCATTGATTTGAAGCTAAATCATATAAATCGCATGGATTTGAAGCTAAGCCTTCTACTTCGAATTCATTTGAAGCTAAATCATTTGTTTCGCATGGATTTGAATCTAAGCCTTGTCCTTCGAATTGATTTGAAGCTAAATCTTGTGTATGGCACGGATTTGTAGCTAAACCTTCTACATCGCATTGATTTGCAGCTAAATCATGTGTATCGCTTGGATTTGAAGCTAACTCGTTTGTTTCGCATGCAGCTGTAGCTAAATAATGTATATCACAAGTATTTGTAGATGAACCATTTGTTTCGCATGGATTTGAAGCTAAACTTTCTACATAGCTTTGATTTGAAGCTAACTCGTTTGTTTCGCATGCAGTTGAAGCTAAATCATGTCTTTCACAAGTATTTGAAGATGAACCATTTGAATCGCATGGATTTGAACCTGAGCCTTCTACTACGCACTGATTTGCAGCTAAGTAATGTGTATCGCATGGATTTGAAGCTAAACCTTCTTCATCGCATTGATGTGAAGATAAATCGTGTGTTTCGCATATATTTGAAGCTAACTCGTTAATTTCGCATGCAGTTGTAGCTAAATAATGTATATCACAAGTATTTGTAGCTAAACCATTTGTTTCGCATGGATTTGAAGATAACACGTTCGTTTCGCCAGCAGTTGAATCTACATCACTTATATCGCTAGTATTTGAAGCTAAATCATGTGTTTCGCATTGATTTGAAGCTAAATCATGTGTTTCGCATGCAGTTGAAGCTAAATCATGTCTTTCACAAGTATTTGAAGATGAACCATTTGAATTGCATTGATTTGAACCCGAGCCTTCTACTTCGCACTGATTTGCAGCTAAATAATGTGTTTCGCATGGATTTGAAGCTAATCCTTCTACATCGCATTGATTTGCAGCTGAATCATGTGTATCGCATGGATTTGAAGCTAACTCGTTCGTTTTGCCTGCAGTTGAATCTACATCACTTATATCGCAAGTGTTTGAAGCTAAATCATGTGTATCGCGTGGAATTGAAGCTACCTCGTTTGTTCCTACAGCTTTAAAAGCTATATCACTTATATCGCAAGTATTTGAAGCTAAATCATATGTGTCGCATGGATTTGAAGCTGAATCTACTACATCGCATTGATTTGAAGCTAAATCTTGTGTATGGCATGGATTTGAAGCTAAACCTTCTACATCCCATTGATTTGAAGCTAAATCGAGTGTATCGCATGGATTTGAAGTTAACTCGTTTGTTTCGCATGCAGTTGTATCTAAATAATGTATATCACAAGTATTTGTAGATAAACCATTTGTTTTGCATGGATTTGAAGCCAAGCCTTCTACTTCGCATTCATTTGAAGCTAAATCATTTGTTTCGCATGGATTTGAATCTATGCCTTATCCTTCGAATTGATTTGAATCTAAATCATGTGTGTCGTATGGATTTGAAGCGAAACCTTCTACATCGCATTTATTTGAAGCTAAACCTTCTATATTCTATTGATTTGAAGCTAAACCTTCTACCTCTTATTGATTTGAAGCTAAACCTTCTACATCGCATTGATTTGAAGCTAAATCATGTGTCTCGCATGGAATTGAAGCTACCTCGTTTGTTCCTACCGCTTTTGAAGCTACATCACTTATATCGCAAGTATTTGAAGCTAAATCATATGTGTCGCATGTATTAGAATCTGAACCTACTACATCGCATTGATTTGAAGCTAAATCTTGTGTATCGCATGGATTTGAAGCTAAACCTCCTATATCGCATTGATCTGAAGCTAAATAATGTGAATCGCATGGATTTGAAGCTAACTCGTTCGTTTCGCATGCAATTGTAGCTAAATGACGTATATCACAAGTATTTGTAGCTAAACCATTTGTTTTGCATGGATTTGTAGCTAAGCCTTCTACTTCGCATTCATTTGAAGCTAAATCATTTGTTTCGCATGGATTTGAATCTAAGCCTTGTCCTTCGAATTGATTTGAAGCTAAATCATGTGTTTCGTATGGATTTGAAGCTAAACCTCCTACATCGCATTGATTTGAAGCTAAACCTACTATATTCTATTGATTTGAAGCTAAACCTTCTATCTCTTATTGATTTGAAGCTAAAACTTCTACATCGCATCGATTTGAAGATAAATCGTGTGTTTCGCATGGATTTGAAGCTAACTCGTTAGTTTCGCATGCAGTTCTATCTAAATAATGTATATCACAAGTATTTGTAGCTAAACCAATTGTTTCGTATGGATTTGAAGCTACGCCTTCTACTTCGCATTGATTTGAAGCTAAATCATTTGTTTCGCATGGATTTGAAGCTAAACCTTCTACATCGCATTGATTTGCAGCTAAATCATGTGTTTCGCATGGATTTGAAGATAACTCGTTCTGTTCGCCTGCAGTTGAATCTACATGACTTATATCGCTAGTATTTGAAGCTAAATCATGTGTATCGCGTGGATTTTGAGGCTAACTCGTTTGATTAGTCTTCATTTGAAGCTATATCACTTACACCCCAAGCGTTTGAAGCTATATCATTTGTTTCGCATGGATTTGAAGCTAATCCTTCTTCATCGCATTGATTTGCAGCTAAATCATGTGTTTCGCATGGATTTGAAACTAACTCGATCGTTGCGCATGCAGTTAAATCTAAATAACGTATATCATAAGTATGTGAAGCTAAAC
The DNA here is from genome assembly GCF_051020955.1 of Megalopta genalis. Taxonomy (NCBI): domain Eukaryota; kingdom Metazoa; phylum Arthropoda; class Insecta; order Hymenoptera; family Halictidae; genus Megalopta; species Megalopta genalis. The sequence continues at coordinate 3,890 of NW_027476616.1, forward strand.
CATTTGATTCGCATCGATTTGAAGCTAAGACTTCTACTTCGCATTAATTGGAAGATAAATCACGTGTTTTGCATGGATTTGAAGCAAAACCTTCTACATCGCATTGATTTGAAGCTAAATCATGTGTTTCGCATGCAGTTGAAGCTAAATCATGTCTTTCACAAGTATTTGAAGATGAACCATTTGAATCGCATTGATTTGAACCCGAGCCTTCTACTTCGCACTGATTTGCAGTTAAATAATGTGTTTCGCATGGATTTGAAGCTAAACCTTCTACATCGCATTGATTTGCAGCTGAATCATGTCTTTCGCATGGATTTGAAGCTAACTCGTTCGTTTCGCCTGTATTTGAAGCTATATCACTTATATTGCAGTATTTGAAGCTAAATCATGTGTATCGCATGGATTTGAAGCTAAACCTTCTACATCGCATTGATTTGAAGCTAAATCATTTGTTTCGTATGAATTTGAATCTAAGCCTTGTCCTTCGAATTGATTTGAAGCTAAATCATTTGTTTCGTATGGATTTGAAGTTAAACCTTTCGCATTGATTTGAAGCTAAACCTTCTACATTCTATTGATTTGAAGCTAAACCTTCTACATTGCATTGATTTGAAGCGAAACCTTCTACATTCCATTGATTTGAAGCTAAACCTTCTACCTCTTATTGTTTTGAAGCTAAACCTTGTACTTCGCATTGATTTGCAGCTAAATCATGTGTTTCGCATGGATTTGAAGCTAACTCGTTCGTTTCGCCTGCAGTTGAATCTACATCACTTATATCGCTAGTATTTGAAGCTAAATCATATGTGTCGCATGGATTTGAAGCTGAACCTACTACATCGCATTCATTTGAAGCTAAATCTTGTGTATCGCATGGATTTGAAGCTAAACCTTCTACATCGCATTGATTTGAAGCTAAATCATTTGTTTCGCATGGATTTGAATCTAAGCCTTGTCCTTCGAATTGATCTGAAGCTAAATCATGTGTTTCGTATGGATTTGAAGCTAAACCTTCTACATCGCATTGATTTGAAGCTAAACCTTCTACATTCTATTGATTTGAGGCTAAACCTTCTTCATCGCACTGATTTGCAGCTAAATCATGTGTTCCGCATGGATTTGAAGCTAACTCGTTCGTTGCGCATGCAGTTAGATCTAAATAACGTATATCACAAGTATTTGAAGCTAAACCATTTGATTCGCATGGATTTGAAGCTAAGCCTTCTACTTCGCATTAATTGGAAGTTAAATCACGTGTTTTGCATGGATTTGAAGCTAAACCTTCTACATCGCATTGATTTGAAGCTAAATCATGTGTTTCGCATGCAGTTGAAGCTAAATCATGTCTTTCACAAGTATTTGAAGATGAACCATTTGAATCGCATTGATTTGAACCCGACCCTTCTACTTCGCACTGATTTGCAGCTAAATAATGTGTTTCGCATGGATTTGAAGCTAAACCTTCTACATCGCATTGATTTGAAGCTAAATCATGTTTCTCGCATGGAATTGAAGCTACCTCGTTTGTTCCTACAGCTTTTGAACCTATATCACTTATATCGCAAGTATTTGAAACTAAATCATATGTGTCGCATGGATTTGAAGCTGAACCTACTACATCGCATTGATTTGAAGCTAAATCTTGTGTATCGCATGGATTTGAAGCTAGACCTTCTACATCGCATTGATTTGAAGCTAAATCATGTATATAGCATGGATTTGAAGCAATCTCGTTTGTTTCGCATGCAGTTGTATCTAAATAATGTATATCACAAGTATTTGTACCTAAACCATTTGTTTTGCATGGATTTGAAGCTAAGCCTTCTACTTCGCATTCATTTGAAGCTAAATCATTTGTTTCGCATGGATTTGAATCTATGCCTTATCCTTCGAATTGATTTGAATCTAAATCATGTGTGTCGTATGGATTTGAAGCGAAACCTTCTACATCGCATTTATTTGAAGCTAAACCTTCTATATTCTATTGATTTGAAGCTAAACCTTCTACCTCTTATTGATTTGAAGCTAAACCTTCTACATCGCATTGATTTGAAGATAAATCGTGTGTTTCGAATAGATTTGAAGCTAACTCGTTAGTTTCGCATGCAGTTGTAGCTAAATAATGTATTTCACAAGTATTTGTAGCTAAACCATTTGTTTTGCATGGATTTGAAGCTAAGCCTTGTCCTTCGAATTGATTTGAAGCTAAATCATGTGTTTCGTATGGATTTGAAGCTAAACCTTCTACATCGCATTGATTTGAAGCTAAATCATGTGTCTCGCATGGAATTGAAGCTACCTCGTTTGTTCCTGCCGCTTTTGAAGCTACATCACTTATATCGCAAGTATTTGAAGCTAAATCATATGTGTCGCATGTATTAGAATCTGAACCTACTACATCGCATTGATTTGAAGCTAAATCTTGTGTATCGCATGGATTTGAAGCTAAACCTTCTACATCGCATTGATTTGAAGCTAAATCATATAAATCGCATGGATTTGAAGCTAAGCCTTCTACTTCGAATTCATTTGAAGCTAAATCATTTGTTTCGCATGGATTTGAATCTAAGCCTTGTCCTTCGAATTGATTTGAAGCTAAATCTTGTGTATGGCACGGATTTGTAGCTAAACCTTCTACATCGCATTGATTTGAAGCTAAATCATGTGTATCGCATGGATTTGAAGCTAACTCGTTTGTTTCGCATGCAGCTGTAGCTAAATAATGTATATCACAAGTATTTGTAGATGAACCATTTGTTTCGCATGGATTTGAAGCTAAACTTTCTACATAGCTTTGATTTGAAGCTAACTCGTTTGTTTCGCATGCAGTTGAAGCTAAATCATGTCTTTCACAAGTATTTGAAGATGAACCATTTTAATCGCATGGATTTGAACCTGAGCCTTCTACTACGCACTGATTTGCAGCTAAGTAATGTGTATCGCATGGATTTGAAGCTAAACCTTCTTCATCGCATTGATGTGAAGATAAATCGTGTGTTTCGCATATATTTGAAGCTAACTCGTTAATTTCGCATGCAGTTGTAGCTAAATAATGTATATCACAAGTATTTGTAGCTAAACCATTTGTTTCGCATGGATTTGAAGATAACACGTTCGTTTCGCCAGCAGTTGAATCTACATCACTTATATCGCTAGTATTTGAAGCTAAATCATGTGTTTCGCATTGATTTGAAGCTAAATCATGTGTTTCGCATGCAGTTGAAGCTAAATCATGTCTTTCACAAGTATTTGAAGATGAACCATTTGAATTGCATTGATTTGAACCCGAGCCTTCTACTTCGCACTGATTTGCAGCTAAATAATGTGTTTCGCATGGATTTGAAGCTAATCCTTCTACATCGCATTGATTTGCAGCTGAATCATGTGTATCGCATGGATTTGAAGCTAACTCGTTCGTTTTGCCTGCAGTTGAATCTACATCACTTATATCGCAAGTGTTTGAAGCTAAATCATGTGTATCGCGTGGAATTGAAGCTACCTCGTTTGTTCCTACAGCTTTAAAAGCTATATCACTTATATCGCAAGTATTTGAAGCTAAATCATATGTGTCGCATGGATTTGAAGCTGAATCTACTACATCGCATTGATTTGAAGCTAAATCTTGTGTATGGCATGGATTTGAAGCTAAACCTTCTACATCCCATTGATTTGAAGCTAAATCGAGTGTATCGCATGGATTTGAAGTTAACTCGTTTGTTTCGCATGCAGTTGTATCTAAATAATGTATATCACAAGTATTTGTAGATAAACCATTTGTTTTGCATGGATTTGAAGCCAAGCCTTCTACTTCGCATTCATTTGAAGCTAAATCATTTGTTTCGCATGGATTTGAATCTATGCCTTATCCTTCGAATTGATTTGAATCTAAATCATGTGTGTCGTATGGATTTGAAGCGAAACCTTCTACATCGCATTTATTTGAAGCTAAACCTTCTATATTCTATTGATTTGAAGCTAAACCTTCTACCTCTTATTGATTTGAAGCTAAACCTTCTACATCGCATTGATTTGAAGCTAAATCATGTGTCTCGCATGGAATTGAAGCTACCTCGTTTGTTCCTACCGCTTTTGAAGCTACATCACTTATATCGCAAGTATTTGAAGCTAAATCATATGTGTCGCATGTATTAGAATCTGAACCTACTACATCGCATTGATTTGAAGCTAAATCTTGTGTATCGCATGGATTTGAAGCTAAACCTCCTATATCGCATTGATCTGAAGCTAAATAATGTGAATCGCATGGATTTGAAGCTAACTCGTTCGTTTCGCATGCAATTGTAGCTAAATGACGTATATCACAAGTATTTGTAGCTAAACCATTTGTTTTGCATGGATTTGTAGCTAAGCCTTCTACTTCGCATTCATTTGAAGCTAAATCATTTGTTTCGCATGGATTTGAATCTAAGCCTTGTCCTTCGAATTGATTTGAAGCTAAATCATGTGTTTCGTATGGATTTGAAGCTAAACCTCCTACATCGCATTGATTTGAAGCTAAACCTACTATATTCTATTGATTTGAAGCTAAACCTTCTATCTCTTATTGATTTGAAGCTAAAACTTCTACATCGCATCGATTTGAAGATAAATCGTGTGTTTCGCATGGATTTGAAGCTAACTCGTTAGTTTCGCATGCAGTTCTATCTAAATAATGTATATCACAAGTATTTGTAGCTAAACCAATTGTTTCGTATGGATTTGAAGCTACGCCTTCTACTTCGCATTGATTTGAAGCTAAATCATTTGTTTCGCATGGATTTGAAGCTAAACCTTCTACATCGCATTGATTTGCAGCTAAATCATGTGTTTCGCATGGATTTGAAGATAACTCGTTCTGTTCGCCTGCAGTTGAATCTACATGACTTATATCGCTAGTATTTGAAGCTAAATCATGTGTATCGCGTGGATTTTGAGGCTAACTCGTTTGATTAGTCTTCATTTGAAGCTATATCACTTACACCCCAAGCGTTTGAAGCTATATCATTTGTTTCGCATGGATTTGAAGCTAATCCTTCTTCATCGCATTGATTTGCAGCTAAATCATGTGTTTCGCATGGATTTGAAACTAACTCGATCGTTGCGCATGCAGTTAAATCTAAATAACGTATATCATAAGTATGTGAAGCTAAACCATTTGATTCGCATCGATTTGAAGCTAAGACTTCTACTTCGCATTAATTGGAAGATAAATCACGTGTTTTGCATGGATTTGAAGCAAAACCTTCTACATCGCATTGATTTGAAGCTAAATCATGTGTTTCGCATGCAGTTGAAGCTAAATCATGTCTTTCACAAGTATTTGAAGATGAACCATTTGAATCGCATTGATTTGAACCCGAGCCTTCTACTTCGCACTGATTTGCAGTTAAATAATGTGTTTCGCATGGATTTGAAGCTAAACCTTCTACATCGCATTGATTTGCAGCTGAATCATGTCTTTCGCATGGATTTGAAGCTAACTCGTTCGTTTCGCCTGTATTTGAAGCTATATCACTTATATTGCAGTATTTGAAGCTAAATCATGTGTATCGCATGGATTTGAAGCTAAACCTTCTACATCGCATTGATTTGAAGCTAAATCATTTCTTTCGTATGAATTTGAATCTAAGCCTTGTCCTTCGAATTGATTTGAAGCTAAATCATTTGTTTCGTATGGATTTGAAGTTAAACCTTTCGCATTGATTTGAAGCTAAACCTTCTACATTCTATTGATTTGAAGCTAAACCTTCTACATTGCATTGATTTGAAGCGAAACCTTCTACATTCCATTGATTTGAAGCTAAACCTTCTACCTCTTATTGTTTTGAAGCTAAACCTTGTACTTCGCATTGATTTGCAGCTAAATCATGTGTTTCGCATGGATTTGAAGCTAACTCGTTCGTTTCGCCTGCAGTTGAATCTACATCACTTATATCGCTAGTATTTGAAGCTAAATCATATGTGTCGCATGGATTTGAAGCTGAACCTACTACATCGCATTCATTTGAAGCTAAATCTTGTGTATCGCATGGATTTGAAGCTAAACCTTCTACATCGCATTGATTTGAAGCTAAATCATTTGTTTCGCATGGATTTGAATCTAAGCCTTGTCCTTCGAATTGATTTGAAGCTAAATCATGTGTTTCGTATGGATTTGAAGCTAAACCTTCTACATCGCATTGATTTGAAGCTAAACCTTCTACATTCTATTGATTTGAGGCTAAACCTTCTTCATCGCACTGATTTGCAGCTAAATCATGTGTTCCGCATGGATTTGAAGCTAACTCGTTCGTTGCGCATGCAGTTAGATCTAAATAACGTATATCACAAGTATTTGAAGCTAAACCATTTGATTCGCATGGATTTGAAGCTAAGCCTTCTACTTCGCATTAATTGGAAGTTAAATCACGTGTTTTGCATGGATTTGAAGCTAAACCTTCTACATCGCATTAATTTGAAGCTAAATCATGTGTTTCGCATGCAGTTGAAGCTAAATCATGTCTTTCACAAGTATTTGAAGATGAACCATTTGAATCGCATTGATTTGAACCCGACCCTTCTACTTCGCACTGATTTGCAGCTAAATAATGTGTTTCGCATGGATTTGAAGCTAAACCTTCTACATCGCATTGATTTGAAGCTAAATCATGTTTCTCGCATGGAATTGAAGCTACCTCGTTTGTTCCTACAGCTTTTGAACCTATATCACTTATATCGCAAGTATTTGAAACTAAATCATATGTGTCGCATGGATTTGAAGCTGAACCTACTACATCGCATTGATTTGAAGCTAAATCTTGTGTATCGCATGGATTTGAAGCTAGACCTTCTACATCGCATTGATTTGAAGCTAAATCATGTATATAGCATGGATTTGAAGCAATCTCGTTTGTTTCGCATGCAGTTGTATCTAAATAATGTATATCACAAGTATTTGTACCTAAACCATTTGTTTTGCATGGATTTGAAGCTAAGCCTTCTACTTCGCATTCATTTGAAGCTAAATCATTTGTTTCGCATGGATTTGAATCTATGCCTTATCCTTCGAATTGATTTGAATCTAAATCATGTGTGTCGTATGGATTTGAAGCGAAACCTTCTACATCGCATTTATTTGAAGCTAAACCTTCTATATTCTATTGATTTGAAGCTAAACCTTCTACCTCTTATTGATTTGAAGCTAAACCTTCTACATCGCATTGATTTGAAGATAAATCGTGTGTTTCGAATAGATTTGAAGCTAACTCGTTAGTTTCGCATGCAGTTGTAGCTAAATAATGTATATCACAAGTATTTGTAGCTAAACCATTTGTTTTGCATGGATTTGAAGCTAAGCCTTGTCCTTCGAATTGATTTGAAGCTAAATCATGTGTTTCGTATGGATTTGAAGCTAAACCTTCTACATCGCATTGATTTGAAGCTAAATCATGTGTCTCGCATGGAATTGAAGCTACCTCGTTTGTTCCTGCCGCTTTTGAAGCTACATCACTTATATCGCAAGTATTTGAAGCTAAATCATATGTGTCGCATGTATTAGAATCTGAACCTACTACATCGCATTGATTTGAAGCTAAATCTTGTGTATCGCATGGATTTGAAGCTAAACCTTCTACATCGCATTGATTTGAAGCTAAATCATATAAATCGCATGGATTTGAAGCTAAGCCTTCTACTTCGCATTCATTTGAAGCTAAATCATTTGTTTCGCATGGATTTGAATCTAAGCCTTGTCCTTCGAATTGATTTGAAGCTAAATCTTGTGTATGGCACGGATTTGTAGCTAAACCTTCTACATCGCATTGATTTGAAGCTAAATCATGTGTATCGCATGGATTTGAAGCTAACTCGTTTGTTTCGCATGCAGCTGTAGCTAAATAATGTATATCACAAGTATTTGTAGATGAACCATTTGTTTCGCATGGATTTGAAGCTAAACTTTCTACATAGCTTTGATTTGAAGCTAACTCGTTTGTTTCGCATGCAGTTGAAGCTAAATCATGTCTTTCACAAGTATTTGAAGATGAACCATTTGAATCGCATGGATTTGAACCTGAGCCTTCTACTACGCACTGATTTGCAGCTAAGTAATGTGTATCGCATGGATTTGAAGCTAAACCTTCTTCATCGCATTGATGTGAAGATAAATCGTGTGTTTCGCATATATTTGAAGCTAACTCGTTAATTTCGCATGCAGTTGTAGCTAAATAATGTATATCACAAGTATTTGTAGCTAAACCATTTGTTTCGCATGGATTTGAAGATAACACGTTCGTTTCGCCAGCAGTTGAATCTACATCACTTATATCGCTAGTATTTGAAGCTAAATCATGTGTTTCGCATTGATTTGAAGCTAAATCATGTGTTTCGCATGCAGTTGAAGCTAAATCATGTCTTTCACAAGTATTTGAAGATGAACCATTTGAATTGCATTGATTTGAACCCGAGCCTTCTACTTCGCACTGATTTGCAGCTAAATAATGTGTTTCGCATGGATTTGAAGCTAATCCTTCTACATCGCATTGATTTGCAGCTGAATCATGTGTTTCGCATGGATTTGAAGCTAACTCGTTCGTTTTGCCTGCAGTTGAATCTACATCACTTATATCGCAAGTGTTTGAAGCTAAATCATGTGTATCGCGTGGAATTGAAGCTACCTCGTTTGTTCCTACAGCTTTAAAAGCTATATCACTTATATCGCAAGTATTTGAAGCTAAATCATATGTGTCGCATGGATTTGAAGCTGAATCTACTACATCGCATTGATTTGAAGCTAAATCTTGTGTATGGCATGGATTTGAAGCTAAACCTTCTACATCCCATTGATTTGAAGCTAAATCGTGTGTATCGCATGGATTTGAAGTTAACTCGTTTGTTTCGCATGCAGTTGTATCTAAATAATGTATATCACAAGTATTTGTAGATAAACCATTTGTTTTGCATGGATTTGAAGCCAAGCCATCTACTTCGCATTCATTTGAAGCTAAATCATTTGTTTCGCATGGATTTGAATCTATGCCTTATCCTTCGAATTGATTTGAATCTAAATCATGTGTGTCGTATGGATTTGAAGCGAAACCTTCCACATCGCATTTATTTGAAGCTAAACCTTCTATATTCTATTGATTTGAAGCTAAACCTTCTACCTCTTATTGATTTGAAGCTAAACCTTCTACATCGCATTGATTTGAAGATAAATCGTGTGTTTCGCATAGATTTGAAGCTAACTCGTTAGTTTCGCATGCAGTTGTAGCTAAATAATGTATATCACAAGTATTTGTAGCTAAACCATTTGTTTTGCATGGATTTGAAGCTAAGCCTTGTCCTTCGAATTGATTTGAAGCTAAATCATGTGTTTCGTTTGGATTTGAAGCTAAACCTTCTACATCGCATTGATTTGAAGCTAAATCATGTGTCTCGCATGGAATTGAAGCTACCTCGTTTGTTCCTACCGCTTTTGAAGCTACATCACTTATATCGCAAGTATTTGAAGCTAAATCATATGTGTCGCATGTATTAGAATCTGAACCTACTACATCGCATTGATTTGAAGCTAAATCTTGTGTCTCGCATGGATTTGAAGCTAAACCTTCTATATCGCATTGATCTGAAGCTAAATAATGTGAATCGCATGGATTTGAAGCTAACTCGTTCGTTTCGCATGCAATTGTAGCTAAATGACGCATATCACAAGTATTTGTAGCTAAACCATTTGTTTTGCATGGATTTGTAGCTAAGCCTTCTACTTCGCATTCATTTGAAGCTAAATCATTTGTTTCGCATGGATTTGAATCTAAGCCTTGTCCTTCGAATTGATTTGAAGCTAAATCATGTGTTTCGTATGGATTTGAAGCTAAACCTCCTACATCGCATTGATTTGAAGCTAAACCTACTATATTCTATTGATTTGAAGCTAAACCTTCTATCTCTTATTGATTTGAAGCTAAAACTTCTACATCGCATCGATTTGAAGATAAATCGTGTGTTTCGCATGGATTTGAAGCTAACTCGTTAGTTTCGCATGCAGTTCTATCTAAATAATGTATATCACAAGTATTTGTAGCTAAACCAATTGTTTCGTATGGATTTGAAGCTACGCCTTCTACTTCGCATTGATTTGAAGCTAAATCATTTGTTTCGCATGGATTTGAAGCTAAACCTTCTACATCGCATTGATTTGCAGCTAAATCATGTGTTTCGCATGGATTTGAAGATAACTCGTTCTGTTCGCCTGCAGTTGAATCTACATGACTTATATCGCTAGTATTTGAAGCTAAATCATGTGTATCGCGTGGATTTTGAGGCTAACTCGTTTGATTAGTCTTCATTTGAAGCTATATCACTTACACCCCAAGCGTTTGAAACTATATCATTTGTTTCGCATGGATTTGAAGCTAATCCTTCTTCATCGCATTGATTTGCAGCTAAATCATGTGTTTCGCATGGATTTGAAACTAACTCGATCGTTGCGCATGCAGTTAAATCTAAATAACGTATATCATAAGTATGTGAAGCTAAACCATTTGATTCGCATCGATTTGAAGCTAAGACTTCTACTTCGCATTAATTGGAAGATAAATCACGTGTTTTGCATGGATTTGAAGCAAAACCTTCTACATCGCATTGATTTGAAGCTAAATCATGTGTTTCGCATGCAGTTGAAGCTAAATCATGTCTTTCACAAGTATTTGAAGATGAACCATTTGAATCGCATTGATTTGAACCCGAGCCTTCTACTTCGCACTGATTTGCAGTTAAATAATGTGTTTCGCATGGATTTGAAGCTAAACCTTCTACATCGCATTGATTTGCAGCTGAATCATGTCTTTCGCATGGATTTGAAGCTAACTCGTTCGTTTCGCCTGTATTTGAAGCTATATCACTTATATTGCAGTATTTGAAGCTAAATCATGTGTATCGCATGGATTTGAAGCTAAACCTTCTACATCGCATTGATTTGAAGCTAAACCTTCTATATTCTATTGATTTGAAGCTGAACCTTCACCTCTTATTGATTTGAAGCTAAACCATCTACATCGCATTGATTTGAAGCTAAATCTTGTGTATCGCATGGATTTGAAGCTAAACCTTCTACATCGCATTGATTTGAAGCTAAATCATATGAATCGCATGGATTTGAAGCTAAGCCTTCTACTTCGCATTCATTTGAAGCTAAATCATTTGTTTCGCATGGATTTGAATCTAAGCCTTGTCCTTCGAATTGATTTGAAGCTAAATCTTGTGTATGGCACGGATTTGTATCTAAACCTTCTACATCGCATTGATTTGAAGCTAAATCATGTGTATCGCATGGATTTGAAGCTAACTCGTTTGTTTCGCATGCAGCTGTAGCTAAATAATGTATATCACAAGTATTTGTAGATGAACCATTTGTTTCGCATGCATTTGAAGCTAAACTTTCTACATAGCTTTGATTTGAAGCTAACTCGTTTGTTTCGCATGCACTTGAAGCTAAATCATGTCTTTCACAAGTATTTGAAGATGAACCATTTGAATCGCATGGATTTGAACCTGAGCCTTCTACTACGCACTGATTTGCAGCAAAGTAATGTGTATCGCATGGATTTGAAGCTACTACCTTCTACATCCCATGGATTTGAAGCTAAATCATGTGTTTGGCATGGATTTCAAGCTAAACCTTCTACATCGCATTGATTTGCAGCTAAATCATGTGTTTCGCATGCAGTTGAAGCTAAATCATGTCTTTCACAAGTATTTGAAGATAAACCATTTGAATCGCATTGATTTGAACCCGAGCCTTCTACTTCGCACTGATTTGCAGCTAAATAATGTGTTTCGCATGGATTTGAAGCTAATCCTTCTACATCGCATTGATTTGCAGCTGAATCATGTGTTTCGCATGGATTTGAAGCTAACTCGTTCGTTTTGCCTGCAGTTGAATCTACATCACTTATATCGCAAGTGTTTGAAGCTAAATCATGTGTATCGCGTGGAATTGAAGCTACCTCGTTTGTTCCTTCAGCTTTTGAAGCTACATCACTTATATCGCAAGTATTTGAAGCTAAATCATATGTGTCGCATGTATTAGAATCTGAACCTACTACATCGCATTGATTTGAAGCTAAATCTTGTGTATCGCATGGATTTGAAGCTAAACCTTCTATATCGCATTGATCTGAAGCTAAATAATGTGAATCGCATGGATTTGAAGCTAACTCGTTCGTTTCGCATGCAATTGTAGCTAAATGACGTATATCACAAGTATTTGTAGCTAAACCATTTGTTTTGCATGGATTTGTAGCTAAGCCTTCTACTTCGCATTCATTTGAAGCTAAATCATTTGTTTCGCATGGATTTGAATCTAAGCCTTGTCCTTCGAATTGATTTGAAGCTAAATCATGTGTTTCGTATGGATTTGAAGCTAAACCTCCTACATCGCATTGATTTGAAGCTAAACCTACTATATTCTATTGATTTGAAGCTAAACCTTCTATCTCTTATTGATTTGAAGCTAAAACTTCTACATCGCATCGATTTGAAGATAAATCGTGTGTTTCGCATGGATTTGAAGCTAACTCGTTAGTTTCGCATGCAGTTCTATCTAAATAATGTATATCACAAGTATTTGTAGCTAAACCAATTGTTTCGTATGGATTTGAAGCTACGCCTTCTACTTCGCATTGATTTGAAGCTAAATCATTTGTTTCGCATGGATTTGAAGCTAAACCTTCTACATCGCATTGATTTGCAGCTAAATCATGTGTTTCGCATGGATTTGAAGATAACTCGTTCTGTTCGCCTGCAGTTGAATCTACATGACTTATATCGCTAGTATTTGAAGCTAAATCATGTGTATCGCGTGGATTTTGAGGCTAACTCGTTTGATTAGTCTTCATTTGAAGCTATATCACTTACACCCCAAGCGTTTGAAGCTATATCATTTGTTTCGCATGGATTTGAAGCTAATCCTTCTTCATCGCATTGATTTGCAGCTAAATCATGTGTTTCGCATGGATTTGAAACTAACTCGATCGTTGCGCATGCAGTTAAATCTAAATAACGTATATCATAAGTATGTGAAGCTAAACCATTTGATTCGCATCGATTTGAAGCTAAGACTTCTACTTCGCATTAATTGGAAGATAAATCACGTGTTTTGCATGGATTTGAAGCAAAACCTTCTACATCGCATTGATTTGAAGCTAAATCATGTGTTTCGCATGCAGTTGAAGCTAAATCATGTCTTTCACAAGTATTTGAAGATGAACCATTTGAATCGCATTGATTTGAACCCGAGCCTTCTACTTCGCACTGATTTGCAGTTAAATAATGTGTTTCGCATGGATTTGAAGCTAAACCTTCTACATCGCATTGATTTGCAGCTGAATCATGTCTTTCGCATGGATTTGAAGCTAACTCGTTCGTTTCGCCTGTATTTGAAGCTATGTCACTTATATTGCAGTATTTGAAGCTAAATCATGTGTATCGCATGGATTTGAAGCTAAACCTTCTACATCGCATTGATTTGAAGCTAAATCATTTGTTTCGTATGAATTTGAATCTAAGCCTTGTCCTTCGAATTGATTTGAAGCTAAATCATTTGTTTCGTATGGATTTGAAGTTAAACCTTTCGCATTGATTTGAAGCTAAACCTTCTACATTCTATTGATTTGAAGCTAAACCTTCTACATTGCATTGATTTGAAGCGAAACCTTCTACATTCCATTGATTTGAAGCTAAACCTTCTACCTCTTATTGTTTTGAAGCTAAACCTTGTACTTCGCATTGATTTGCAGCTAAATCATGTGTTTCGCATGGATTTGAAGCTAACTCGTTCGTTTCGCCTGCAGTTGAATCTACATCACTTATATCGCTAGTATTTGAAGCTAAATCATATGTGTCGCATGGATTTGAAGCTGAACCTACTACATCGCATTCATTTGAAGCTAAATCTTGTGTATCGCATGGATTTGAAGCTAAACCTTCTACATCGCATTGATTTGAAGCTAAATCATTTGTTTCGCATGGATTTGAATCTAAGCCTTGTCCTTCGAATTGATTTGAAGCTAAATCATGTGTTTCGTATGGATTTGAAGCTAAACCTTCTACATCGCATTGATTTGAAGCTAAACCGTCTACATTCTATTGATTTGAGGCTAAACCTTCTTCATCGCACTGATTTGCAGCTAAATCATGTGTTCCGCATGGATTTGAAGCTAACTCGTTCGTTGCGCATGCAGTTAGATCTAAATAACGTATATCACAAGTATTTGAAGCTAAACCATTTGATTCGCATGGATTTGAAGCTAAGCCTTCTACTTCGCATTAATTGGAAGTTAAATCACGTGTTTTGCATGGATTTGAAGCTAAACCTTCTACATCGCATTGATTTGAAGCTAAATCATGTGTTTCGCATGCAGTTGAAGCTAAATCATGTCTTTCACAAGTATTTGAAGATGAACCATTTGAATCGCATTGATTTGAACCCGACCCTTCTACTTCGCACTGATTTGCAGCTAAATAATGTGTTTCGCATGGATTTGAAGCTAAACCTTCTACATCGCATTGATTTGAAGCTAAATCATGTTTCTCGCATGGAATTGAAGCTACCTCGTTTGTTCCTACAGCTTTTGAACCTATATCACTTATATCGCAAGTATTTGAAACTAAATCATATGTGTCGCATGGATTTGAAGCTGAACCTACTACATCGCATTGATTTGAAGCTAAATCTTGTGTATCGCATGGATTTGAAGCTAGACCTTCTACATCGCATTGATTTGAAGCTAAATCATGTATATAGCATGGATTTGAAGCAATCTCGTTTGTTTCGCATGCAGTTGTAGCTAAATAGTGTATATCACATGTATTTGTACCTAAACCATTTGTTTTGCATGGATTTGAAGCTAAGCCTTCTACTTCGCATTCATTTGAAGCTAAATCATTTGTTTCGCATTGATTTGAATCTAAGCCTTGTCCTTCGAATTGATTTGAAGCTAAATCATGTGTTTCGTATGGATTTGAAGCTAAACCTTCTACATCGCATTGATTTGAAGCTAAACCTTCTATATTCTATTGATTTGAAGCTGAACCTTCACCTCTTATTGATTTGAAGCTAAACCATCTACATCGCATTGATTTGAAGCTAAATCTTGTGTATCGCATGGATTTGAAGCTAAACCTTCTACATCGCATTGATTTGAAGCTAAATCATATGAATCGCATGGATTTGAAGCTAAGCCTTCTACTTCGCATTCATTTGAAGCTAAATCATTCGTTTCGCATGGATTTGAATCTAAGCCTTGTCCTTCGAATTGATTTGAAGCTAAATCTTGTGTATGGCACGGATTTGTAGCTAAACCTTCTACATCGCATTGATTTGAAGCTAAATCATGTGTATCGCATGGATTTGAAGCTAACTCGTTTGTTTCGCATGCAGCTGTAGCTAAATAATGTATATCACAAGTATTTGTAGATGAACCATTTGTTTCGCATGGATTTGAAGCTACTACCTTCTACATCCCATGGATTTGAAGCTAAATCATGTGTTTGGCATGGATTTCAAGCTAAACCTTCTACATCGCATTGATTTGCAGCTAAATCATGTGTTTCGCATGCAGTTGAAGCTAAATCATGTCTTTCACAAGTATTTGAAGATGAACCATTTGAATCGCATTGATTTGAACCCGAGCCTTCTACTTCGCACCTATTTGCAGCTAAATAATGTGTTTCGCATGGATTTGTAGCTAAGCCTTCTACTTCGCATTGATTTGAAGCTAAACATTCTACATTCTATTGATTTGAAGCAAAACATTCTACCTCTTATTGTTTTGAAGCTAAACCTTCTACATTGTATTGATTTGCAGATAAATCATGTGTTTCGCATGGATTTGAAGCTAACTCGTTCGTTTCGCCTGCAGTTGAATCTGCATCACTTATATCGCTAATATTTGAAGCTAAATCATGTGTATCGCGTGGATTTTGAAGCTAACTCGTTTGATTAGTCTTCATTTGAACCTATATCATTTATACCCCAAGTGTTTGAAGCTATATCATTTGTTTCGCATGGATTTGAAGCTAAACCTTCTTCATCGCATTGATTTGCAGGTAAATCATGTGTTTCGCAAGGATTTGAAGCTAACTCGTTCGTTTCGCCTGTATTTGAAACTAGATCACTTATATCGCAAGTATTTGAAGCTAAATCATGTGTATCGCAAGTATTTGAAGCTAAAACATGTGTATCGCATGGATTTGAAGCTAAACCTTCTACATCGCATTGATTTGAAGCTAAATCATGTGTTTCGTATGGATTTGAAGCTAAACCTTCTACATCGCATTGATTTGAAGCTAAACCTTCTACATTCTATTGATTTGAGGCTAAACCTTCTTCATCGCACTGATTTGCAGCTAAATCATGTGTTCCGCATCTATTTGAAGCTAACTCGTTCGTTGCGTATATCACAAGTATTTGAAGCTAACCCATTTGATTCGCATGGATATGAAGCCAAGCCTTCTACTTCGCATTAATTGGAAGTTAAATCACGTGTTTTGCATCGATTTGAAGCTAAAGCTTCTACATCGCATTGATTTGAAGCTAAATCATGTGTCTCGCATGGAATTGAAGCTTCCTCGTTTGTTCCTACAGCTTTTGAAGCTATATCACTTATATCGCAAGTATCTGATGCTAAATCATATGTGTCGCATGGATTTGAAGCTGAACCTACTACATCGCATTGATTTGAAGCTAAATCTTGTGTATCACATGGATTTGAAGCTAAACCTTCCACTTCGCATTGATATGAAGCTAAATCATGTGTATCGCATGGATTTGAAGCTAACTCGTTTGTTTCGCATGCAGTTCTAGCTAAATAATGTATATCACAAGTATTTGTAGCTAAACCATTTGTTTTGCATGGATTTGAAGCTATGCCTTCTACTTCGCATTCATTTGAAGTTAAATCACGTGTTTTGCATGGATTTGAAGCCACCTCGTTTGTTCCTCCAGCTTTTGAAGCTATATCACTTATATCGCAAGTATTTGAAGCTAAATCATATGTGTCACATGGATTTGAAGCTGAACCTTCTACATCGCATTCATTTGAAGCTAGATCTTGTGTATCGCATGGATTTGAAGCTAAACATTCTTCATCACATTGATTTGCAGCTAAATCATGTGTTTCGCATGGATTTGAAGCTAACTCGTTCGTTTTGCCTGCGGTTGAATCTACATCACTTATATCGCAAGTGTTTGAAGCAAAATCATGTGTATCGCGTGGATTTTGAAGCTAACTCGTTTGATTAGTCTGCATTTGAAGCTATATCACTTATACCCCAAGTGTTTGAAGCTAAATCATTTGTTTCGCGTGGATTTGAAGCTAAACCTTCTACATCGCATTGATTAGAAGCTAAATCATGTGTCTCGCATGGATGTGAAGCTAACTCGTTCGTTTCGCCTCCATTTGAAACTATGTCACTTATTTTTGCAAGTATTTAAAGCTAAATCATATGTGCCGCATGGATTTGGTGCTGAACCTACTACATCGCATTGATTTGAAGCTAAATCTTGTGTATCGCATGGATTTGAAGCTAAGCCTTCTACATCGCATTGATTTGAAGCTAAATCATTTGTTTGGCATGGATTTGAATCTAAGACTTGTCCTTCGAATTGATTTGAAGCTAAATCATGTGTTTCGTATGGATTTGAAGCTAAACCTTCTACATCGCATTGATTTGAAGCGAAACCTTCTCCATTCCATTGATTTGAAGCTAAACCTTCTACCTCTTATTGTTTTGAAGCTAAACCTTCTACATCGCATTGCTTTGCAGCTAAATCATGTGTTTCGCATGGATTTGAAGCTAACTCGTTCGTTTCGCCTGCAGTTGAATCTACATCACTTATATCGCAAGTATTTGAAGCTAAATCATGTGTATCGCGTGGATTTTGAAGCTAAATCGTTTGATTAGTCTGCATTTGAAGCTATATCACTTATACTCCAAGTGTTTGAAGGTAAATCATATGTTTCGCGTGAATTTGAAGCTAAACCTCCCACATCACATTGATTTGAAGCTAAATCATTTGTTTCGCATGGAATTGAAGCCACCTCGTTTGTTCCTCCAGCTTTTGAAGCTATATCACTTATATCGCAAGTATTTGAAGCTAAATCATATTTGTCGCATGGATTTGAAGCTGAACATTCTACATCGCATTGATTTGAAGCTAAATCTTGTGTATCGCATGGATTTGAAGCTAACTCGTTCGTTTTGCCTGCAGTTGAATCTACATCACTTATATCGCAAGTGTTTGAAGCTAAATCATGTGTATCGCGTGGATTTTGAAGCTAACTCGTTTGATTAGTCTGCATTTGAAGCTATATCACTTATACCCCAAGTGTTTGAAGCTAAATCATTTGTTTCCCGTGAATTTGAAGCTAAACCTTCTACATCGCATTGATTAGAAGCTAAATCATGTGACTCGCATGGATTTGAAGCTAAGCCTTCTACTTGGCATTCATCTGAAGCTAAATCATTTGTTTCGCATGGATTTGAATCTAAGCCTTGTCCTTCGAATTGATTTGAATCTAAATCATGTGTGTCGTATGGATTTGAAGCTAAACCTTCTACATCGCATTTATTTGAAGCTAAACCTTCTATATTGTATTGATTTGAAGCTAAACCATCTACCTCTTATTGATTTGAAGCAAACCTTCTACATCGCATTGATTTGAAGATAAATCGTGTGTTTCGCATGGATTTGAAGCTAACTCGTTAGTTTCGCTTGCAGTTGTAGCTAAATAATCTATATCGCTAGTATTTGTAGCGAAACCATTTGTTTCGCATGGATTTGAAGCTACGCCTTCTACTTGGCATTGATTTGAAGCTAAATCATTTGTTTCGCATGGAATTGAAGCCACCTCGTTTGTTCCTCCAGCTTTTGAAGCTATATCACTTATATCGCAAGTATTTGAAGCTAAATCATATGTGTCACATGGATTTGAAGCTGAACCTTCTACATCGCATTGATTTGAAGCTAGATCTTGTGTATCGCATGGATTTGAAGCTAAACCTTCTTCATCACATTGATTTGCAGCTAAATCATGTGTTTCGCATGGATTTGAAGCTAACTCGTTCGTTTTGCCTGCGGTTGAATCTACATCACTTATATCGCAAGTGTTTGAAGCTAAATCATGTGTATCGCGTGGATTTTGAAGCTAAATCGTTTGATTAGTCTGCATTTGAAGCTATATCACTTATACTCCAAGCGTTTGAAGCTAAATCATATGTTTCGCGTGAATTTGAAGCTAAACCTTCTACATCACATTGATTTGAAGCTAAATCATTTGTTTCGCATGGAATTGAAGCCACCTCGTTTGTTCCTCCAGCTTTTGAAGCTATATCACTTATATCGCAAGTATTTGAAGCTAAATCATATGTGTCACATGGATTTGAAGCTGAACCTTCTACATCGCATTGATTTGAAGCTAGATCTTGTGTATCGCATGGATTTGAAGCTAAACCTTCTTCATCACATTGATTTGCAGCTAAATCATGTGTTTCGCATGGATTTGAAGCTAACTCGTTCGTTTTGCCTGCGGTTGAATCTACATCACTTATATCGCAAGTGTTTGAAGCTAAATCATGTGTATCGCGTGGATTTTGAAGCTAAATCGTTTGATTAGTCTGCATTTGAAGCTATATCACTTATACTCCAAGTGTTTGAAGCTAAATCATATGTTTCACGTGAATTTGAAGCTAAACCTTCTACATCACATTGATTTGAAGCTAAATCATTTGTTTCGCATGGAATTGAAGCCACCTCGTTTGTTCCTCCAGCTTTTGAAGCTATATCACTTATATCGCAAGTATTTGAAGCTAAATCATATTTGTCGCATGGATTTGAAGCTGAACCTTCTACATCGCATTGATTTGAAGCTAAATCTTGTGTATCGCATGGATTTGAAGCTAACTCGTTCGTTTTGCCTGCAGTTGAATCTACATCACTTATATCGCAAGTGTTTGAAGCTAAATCATGTGTATCGCGTGGATTTTGAAGCTAACTCGTTTGATTAGTCTGCATTTGAAGCTATATCACTTATACCCCAAGTGTTTGAAGCTAAATCATTTGTTTCCCGTGAATTTGAAGCTAAACCTTCTACATCGCATTGATTAGAAGCTAAATCATGTGACTCGCATGGATTTGAAGCTAAGCCTTCTACTTCGCATTCATCTGAAGCTAAATCATTTGTTTCGCATGGATTTGAATCTAAGCCTTGCCCTTCGAATTGATTTGAAGCTAAATCATGTGTTTCGTATGGATTTGAAGCTAAACCTTCTACATCGCATTGATTTGAAGCTAAACCTTCTACATTCTATTCATTTGAAGCTAAACCTTCTACCTCTTATTGTTTTGAAGCTAAACCTTCTACATCGCATTGATTTGCAGCTAAATCATGTGTTTTGCATGGATTTGATGCTAACTCGTTTGTTTCCCCTGCATTTGAAGCTATATCAGTTATATCAGAAGTGTCTGATGCTAAATCATTTGTTTCGCATGGATTTGAAGCTAAACCTTCTACATCGCATTGATTTGAAGCTAAATCATGTGTCTCGCATGGATTTGAAGCTACGTCTTCTACTTCGCATTGATTTGAAGCTAAATCATTTGTTTCGCATGGAATTGAAGCCACCTCGTTTGTTCCTCCAGCTTTTGAAGCTATAACACTTATATCGCAAGTATTTGAAGCTAAATCATATGTGTCATATGGATTTGAAGCTGAACCTTCTACATCGCATTGATTTGAAGCTAAATCTTGTGTATCGCAGGGATTTGAAGCTAAACCTTCTACATCACATTGATTTGCAGCTAAATCATGTGAATCGCATGGATTTGAAGCTAAATCTTCTTCATCGCATTGATTTGCAGCTAAATCATGTGTTTCGCATCGATTTGAAGCTAATTCGTTCGTTGCGCATGCAGTTAAATCTAAATAACGTATATCACAAGTATTTGAAGCTAAACCATTTGATTCGCATGGATTTCAAGCTAAGCCTTGTCCTTCGAATTGATTTGAAGCTAAATCATGTGTTTCGTATGGATTTGAAGCTAAACCTTCTACATCGCATTGATTTGAAGCTAAACCTTCTACATTCTATTGATTTGAAGCTAAACCTTCTACCTCTTATTGTTTTGAAGCTAAACCTTCTACATCGCATTGATTTGCAGCTAAATCATGTGTTTTGCATGGGTTTGATGCTAACTCGTTTGTCTCCCCTGAATTTGAAGCTATATCAGTTATATCAGAAGTATCTGATGCTAAATCATATGTGTCGCATGGATTTGAAGCTGAACCTACTACATCGCATTGATTTGAAGCTAAATCTTGTGTATCGCATGGATTTGAAGCTAAACCTTCTACATCGCATTGATTTGAATCTAAATCATGTGAATCGCATGGATTTGAAGCTAACTCGTTCGTTTCGCATGCAGTTGTAGCTAAATGATGTATATCCCAAGTATTTGTAGCTAAACCATTTGTTTTGCATGGATTTGAAGCCAAGCCTTCTACTTCGCATTCATTTGAAGTTAAATCATGTGTATGGCGTGGATTTTGAAGCTAACTCGTTTGGTTAGTCTTCATTTGAAGCTATATCACTTACACCCTAAGTGTTTTAAGCTATATCATTTGTTTCGCATGGATTTGAAGCTAAACCTTCTTCATCGCATTGATTTGCAGCTAAATCATGTGTTTTGCATGGATTAGAAGCTAACTCGTTCGTTGCGCATGCAGTTAAATCTAAATAACGTATATCACAAGAATTTGAAGCTAAACCATTTGATTCGCATGGATTTGAAGATAAGCCTTCTACTTCGCATTAATTGGAAGAAAAATCACGTGTTTTGCATGGATTTGAAGCTAAACCTTCTACATCGCATTGATTTGAAGCTAAATCATGTGTTTCGTATGGATTTGAAGCTAAACCTTCTACATCGCATTGACTTGAAGCTAAACCTTCTACATACTATTGATTTGAAGCTAAACCTTCTACCTCTTATTGTCTTGAAGCTAAACCTTCTACATCGCATTGATTTGCAGCTAAATAATGTGTTTCGCATGGATTTGAAACTAACTTGTTCGGTTCGCCTGCAGTTGAATCTACATGACTTATATCGCTAGTATTTGAAGCTAAATCATGTGTATCGCGTGGATTTTGAAGCTAACTCGTTTGATTAGTCTTCATTTGAAGCTATATCACTTACACCACAAGTGTTTGAAGCCATATCATTTGTTTCGCATGGATTTGAAGCTATACCTTCTTCATCGCATTGATTTCCAGATAAATCATGTGTTTTGCATGGATTTGAAGCTAACTCGTTCGTGGCGCATGCAGTTAAATCTAAATAACGTATATCACAAGTATTTGAAGCTAAACCATTTGATTCGCATGGATTTGAAGCTAAGCCTTCTACTTTGCATTAATTGGAAGATAAATCACGTGTTTTGCATGGAATTGAAGCTAAACCTTCTACTTCGCATTCATTTGAAGCTAAATCATTTGTTTCGCATGGATTTGAATCTAAGCCTTGTCCTTCGAATTGATTTGAATCTAAATCATGTGCGTCGTATGGATTTGAAGCTAAACCTTCTACATCGCATTTATTTGAAGCTAAACCTTCTATATTCTATTTATTTGAAGCTAAACCATCTACCTCTTATTGATTTGAAGCAAACCTTCTACATCGCATTGATTTGAAGCTAAATCTTGTGTATCGCAGGGATTTGAAGCTAAACATTCTACATCACATTGATTTGCAGCTAAATCATGTGTCTCGCATGGATTTGAAGCTAACTCGTTCGTTTTGCCTGCAGTTGAATCTACATCACTTATATCGCAAGTGTTTGAAGCTAAATCATGTGTATCGCGTGGATTTTGAAGCTAACTCATTTGATTAGTCTGCATTTGAAGCTATATCACTTATACCCCAAGTGTTTGAAGCTAAATCAATTGTTTCGCGTGGATTTGAAGCTAAACTTTCTATATCGCATGGATTAGAAGCTAAATCATGTGTTTCGCATGGATTTGAAGCTAACTCGTTAGTTTCGCCTGCAGTTGAATCTACATCACTTATATCGCAAGTATTTGAAGCTAAATCATGTGTATCGCGTGGATTTTGAAGCTAAATCGTTTGATTAGTCTGCATTTGAAGCTATATCACTTATACCCCAAGAGTTTGAAGCTAAATCATTTGTTTCGCGTGGATTTGAAGCTAAACCTTCTACATCGCATTGATTTGAAGCTAAATCTTGTGTATCGCATGGATTTGAAGCTAAACCTTTCACATCGCATTGATTTGAAGGTAAATAATGTGTTTCGTGTGGATTTGAAGCTAAACCTTCTACATCGCATTGATTTGAAGCTAAACCTTCTACATTCTATTGATTTGAAGCTAAACCTTCTACCTCTTATTGTTTTGAAGCTAAACCTTCTACATCGCATTGATTTGCAGCTAAATCATGTGTTTTGCATGGGTTTGATGCTAACTCGTTTGTCTCCCCTGCATTTGAAGCTATATCAGTTATATCAGAAGTATCTGATGCTAAATCATATGTGTCGCATGGATTTGAAGCTGAACCTACTACATCGCATTGATTTGAAGCTAAATCTTGTGTATAGCATGGATTTGAAGCTAAACCTTCTACATCGCATTGATTTGAAGCTAAATCATGTGAATCGCATGGATTTGAAGCTAACTCGTTCGTTTCGCATGCAGTTGTAGCTAAATGATGTATATCCCAAGTATTTGTAGCTAAACCATTTGTTTTGCATGGATTTGAAGCCAAGCCTTCTACTTCGCATTCATTTGAAGTTAAATCATGTGTATCGCGTGGATTTTGAAGCTAACTCGTTTGGTTAGTCTTCATTTGAAGCTATATCAGTTACACCCTAAGTGTTTTAAGCTATATCATTTGTTTCGCATGGATTTGAAGCTAAACCTTCTTCATCGCATTGATTTGCAGCTAAATCATGTGTTTCGCATGGATTAGAAGCTAACTCGTTCGTTGCGCATGCAGTTAAATCTAAATAACGTATATCACAAGAATTTGAAGCCAAACCATTTGATTCGCATGGATTTGAAGATAAGCCTTCTACTTCGCATTAATTGGAAGAAAAATCACGTGTTTTGCATGGATTTGAAGCTAAACCTTCTACATCGCATTGATTTGAAGCTAAATCATGTGTTTCGTATGGATTTGAAGCTAAACCTTCTACATCGCATTGACTTGAAGCTAAACCTTCTACATACTATTGATTTGAAGCTAAACCTTCTACCTCTTATTGTCTTGAAGCTAAACCTTCTACATCGCATTGATTTGCAGCTAAATAATGTGTTTCGCATGGATTTGAAACTAACTTGTTCGGTTCGCCTGCAGTTGAATCTACATGACTTATATCGCTAGTATTTGAAGCTAAATCATGTGTATCGCGTGGATTTTGAAGCTAACTCGTTTGATTAGTCTTCATTTGAAGCTATATCACTTACACCACAAGTGTTTGAAGCTATATCATTTGTTTCGCATGGATTTGAAGCTATACCTTCTTCATCGCATTGATTTGCAGATAAATCATGTGTTTTGCATGGATTTGAAGCTAACTCGTTCGTGGCGCATGCAGTTAATTCTAAATAACGTATATCACAAGTATTTGAAGCTAAACCATTTGATTCGCATGGATTTGAAGCTAAGCCTTCTACTTTGCATTAATTGGAAGATAAATCACGTGTTTTGCATGGAATTGAAGCTAAACCTTCTACTTCGCATTCATTTGAAGCTAAATCATTTGTTTCGCATGGATTTGAATCTAAGCCTTGTCCTTCGAATTGATTTGAATCTAAATCATGTGCGTCGTATGGATTTGAAGCTAAACCTTCTACATCGCATTTATTTGAAGCTAAACCTTCTATATTCTATTTATTTGAAGCTAAACCATCTACCTCTTATTGATTTGAAGCAAACTTTCTACATCGCATTGATTTGAAGCTAAATCTTGTGTATCGCAGGGATTTGAAGCTAAACATTCTACATCACATTGATTTGCAGCTAAATCATGTGTCTCGCATGGATTTGAAGCTAACTCGTTCGTTTTGCCTGCAGTTGAATCTACATCACTTATATCGCAAGTGTTAGAAGCTAAATCATGTGTATCGCGTGGATTTTGAAGCTAACTCATTTGATTAGTCTGCATTTGAAGCTATATCACTTATACCCCAAGTGTTTGAAGCTAAATCATTTGTTTCGCGTGGATTTGAAGCTAAAGTTTCTATATCGCATTGATTAGAAGCTAAATCATGTGTTTCGCATGGATTTGAAGCTAACTCGTTCGTTTCGCCTGCAGTTGAATCTACATCACTTATATCGCAAGTACTTGAAGCTAAATCATGTGTATCGCGTGGATTTTGAAGCAAAATCGTTTGATTAGTCTGCATTTGAAGCTATATCACTTATACCCCAAGTGTTGGAAGCTAAATCATATGTTTCGCGTTAATTTGATGCTAAACCTTCTACATCGCATTGATTTGAAGCTAAATCATGTTTCTCGCATGGAATTGAAGCTACCTCGTTTGTTCCTACAGCTTTTGAAGCTATATCACTCATATCGCAAGTATTTAAAGCTAAATCATATGTGTCGCATGGATTTGAAGCTGAACCTACTACATCGCATTGATTTGAAGCTAAATCTTGTGTATCGCATGGATTTGAAGCTAAACCTTCTACATCGCTAATATTTGAAGCAAAATCATGTGTATCGCGTGGATTTTGAAGCTAACTCGTTTGATTAGTCTTCATTTGAAGCTATATCATTTAAACCCCAAGTGTTTGAAGCTATATCATTTGTTTCGCATGGATTTGAAGCTGAACCTTCTACATCGCATTGATTTGCAGCTGAATCATGTGTTTCGCATGATTTGAAGCTAACTCGTTCGTTTCGCCTGTATTTGAAGCTAGATCACTTATATCGCAAGTATTTGAAGCTAAATCATGTGTATCGCATGGATTTGAAGCTAAACGTTCTACATCGCATTGATTTGAAGCTAAATCATTTGTTTCGCATGGATTTGAATCTAAGCCTTGTCCTTCGAATTGATTTGAAGCTAAATCATGTGTTTCGTATGGATTTGAAGCTAAACCTTCTACATCGCATTGATTTGAAGCTAAACCTACTACATTCTATTGATTTGAAGCTAAACCTTCTACCTCTTATTGTTTTGTAGCTAAACCTTCTACATCGCATTGATTTGCAGCTAAATCATGTGTTTCGCATGGATTTGAAGCTAACTCGTTCGCTTCGCCTGCAGTTGAATCTACATCACTTATATCGCTAGTATTTGAAGCTAAATCATGTGTATCGCGTGGATTTTGAAGCTAACTCGTTTGATTAGTCTGCATTTGAAGCTATATCACTTATACCCCAAGTGTTTGAAGCTAAATCATTTGTTTCGCGTGGATTTGAAGCTAAACCTTCTACATCGCATTGATTTGAAGCTAAATCTTGTGTTTCGCATGGATTTGAAGCTAAACCTTTCACATCGCATTGATTTGAAGGTAAATCATGTGTTTCGTGTGGATTTGAAGCTAAACCTTCTACATCGCATTGACTTGAAGCTAAACCTTCTACATTCTATTGATTTGAAGCTAAACCTTCTACCTCTTATTGTTTTGAAGCTAATCCTTCTACATCGCATTGATTTGCAGCTAAATCATGTGTTTTGCATGGGTTCGATGCTAACTCGTTTGTCTCCCCTGCATTTGAAGCTATATCAGTTATATCAGAAGTATCTGATGCTAAATCATTTGTTTCGCATGGATTTGAAGCTAAACCTTCTACGTCGCATTGATTTGAAGCTAAATCATGGGTATCGCATGGATTTTGAAGCTAACACGATTGATTAGTCTTCATTTGAAACTATATCACTTACACCCCATGTGTTTGAAGCTGTATCATTTGTTTCGCATGGATTTGAAACTAAATCTTCTTCATCGCATTGATTTGCAGCTAAATCATGTGTTTCGCATCGATTTGAAGCTAATTCGTTCGTTGCGCATGCAGTTAAATCTAAATAACGTATATCACAAGTATTTGAAGCTAAACCATTTGATTCGCATGGATTTGAAGCTAAGCCTTGTCCTTCGAATTGATTTGAAGCTAAATCATGTGTTTCGTATGGATTTGAAGCTAAACCTTCTACATCGCATTGATTTGAAGCTAAACCTACTACATTCTATTGATTTGAAGCAAAACCTTCTACCTCTTATTGTTTTGAAGCTAAACCTTCTACATCGCATTGATTTGCAGCTAAATCATGTGTTTCGCATGGATTTGAAGCTAACTCGTTCGCTTCGCCTGCAGTTGAATCTACATCACTAATATCGCTAGTATTTGAAGCTAAATCATGTGTATCGCGTGGATTTTGAAGCTAACTCGTTTGATTAGTCTGCATTTGAAGCTATATCACTTATACCCCAAGAGTTTGAAGCTAAATCATTTGTTTCGCGTGGATTTGAAGCTAAACCTTCTACATCGCATTGATTTGAAGCTAACTCTTGTGTATCGCATGGATTTGAAGCTAAACCTTTCACATCGCATTGATTTGAAGGTAAATCATGTGTTTCGTGTGGATTTGAAGCTAAACCTTCTACATCGCATTGATTTGAAGCTAAACCTTCTACATTCTATTGATTTGAAGCTAAACCTTCTACCTCTTATTGTTTTGAAGCTAAACCTTCTACATCGCATTGATTTGCAGCTAAATCATGTGTTTTGCATGGGTTTGATGCTAACTCGTTTGTCTCCCCTGCATTTGAAGCTATATCAGTTATATCAGAAGTATCTGATGCTAAATCATATGTGTCGCATGGATTTGAAGCTGAACCTACTACATCGCATTGATTTGAAGCTAAATCTTGTGTATCGCATGGATTTGAAGCTAAACCTTCTACATCGCATTGATTTGAAGCTAAATCATGTGAATCGCATGGATTTGAAGCTAACTCGTTCGTTTCGCATGCAGTTGTAGCTAAATGATGTATATCCCAAGTATTTGTAGCTAAACCATTTGTTTTGCATGGATTTGAAGCCAAGCCTTCTACTTCGCATTCATTTTGAAGCTAAATCATTGGTTTCGTATGGATTTGAAGCTAAACCTTCTACATCGCATTGTTTTGAAGCTAAATCTTGTGTATCGCATGGATTTGAAGCTAAACCTTTCACATCGCATTGATTTGAAGGTAAATCATGTGTTTCGTGTGGATTTGAAGCTAAACCTTCTACATCGCATTGATTTGAAGCTAAACCTTCTACATTCTATTGATTTGAAGCTAAACCTTCTACCTCTTATTGATATGAAGCTAAACCTTCTACATCGCATGGATTTGAAGCTAAGCCTTCTACTTCGCATTCATTTGAAGCTAACTCGTTAGTTTCGCATGCAGTTGTAGCTAAATAATGTATATCACAAGTATTTGTAGCTAAACCATTTGTTTCGCATGGATTTGAAGCTACGCCTTCTACTTCGCATTGATTTGGAGCTAAATCATTTGTTTCGCATCGAATTGAAGCTTCCTCGTTTGTTCCTGCAGCTTTTGAAGCTATATCACTTCTATCGCAAGTATTTGATGCTAAATCATATGTGTCGCATGGATTTGAAGCTGAACCTACTACATCGCATTGATTTGAAGCTAAATCTTGTGTATCGCATGGATTTGAAGCTTAACTTTCTACATCGCATTGATTTGAAGCTAAAGCATGTATATAGCATGGATTTGAAGCTAACTCGTTTGTTTCGCATGCAGTTGTAGCTAAATAATGTATATCACAAGCATTTGTAGCTAAACCATTTGTTTTGCATGGATTTGAAGCTAAGCCTTCTACTTCGCATTCATTTGAAGCTAAATCATTTGTTACGCATGGATTTGAATATAAGCATTGTACTTCGAATTGATTTGAAGCTAAATCATGTGTTTCGTATGGATTAGAAGCTGAACCTTCTACATCGCATTGATTTGAAGCTAAATCATGTCTCTCGCATGGAATTGAAGCTAGCTCGTTTGTTCCTACAGCTTTTGAAGCTATATCACTTATATCGCAAGTATTTGAAGCTTAATCATATGTGTCGCATGGATTTGAAGCTGAACCTACTACATCGCATTGATTTGAAGCTAAATCTTGTGTATCGCATGGATTTGAAGCTAAACCTTTCACATCGCATTGATTTGAAGGTAAATCGTTTGTTTCGTGTGGATTTGAAGTTAACTCGTTTGTTTCGCATGCAGTTGTAGCTAAATAATGTTTATCACAAGTATTTGTAGTTAAACCATTTGTTTTGCATGGATTTGAAGCCAAGCCTTCTACTTCGCATTGATTTGAAGCTAAATCATGTGTTTCGCATGGAATTGAAGCAACCTCGTTTGTTCCTCCAGCTTTTCAAGCTATATCACTTATATCGCAAGTATTTGAAGCTAAATCAAATGTGTCGCATGGATTTGAAGCTGAACCTACTACATCGCATTGATTTGAAGCTAAATCTTGTGTATCGCATGGATTTGAAGCTAAACCTTCTACATCGCATTGATTTGAAGCTAAATCATTTGTTTCGCATGGATTTGAATCTAAGCCTTGTCCTTCGAATTGATTTGAAGCTAAATCATGTGTTTCGTATGGATTTGAAGCTAAACCTTCTACATCGCATTGATTTGAAGCTAAACCTACTACATTCTATTGATTTGAAGCTAAACCTTCTACCTCTTATTGTTTTGAAGCTAAACCTTCTACATCGCATTGATTTGCAGCTAAATCATGTGTTTCGCATGGATTTGAAGCTAACTCGTTCGCTTCGCCTGCAGTTGAATCTACATCACTTATATCGCTAGTATTTGAAGCTAAATCATGTGTATCGCGTGGATTTTGAAGCTAACTCGTTTGATTAGTCTGCATTTGAAGCTATATCACTTATACCCCAAGAGTTTGAAGCTAAATCATTTGTTTCGCGTGGATTTGAAGCTAAACCTTCTACATCGCATTGATTTGAAGCTAAATCTTGTGTATCGCATGGATTTGAAGCTAAACCTTTCACATCGCATTGATTTGAAGGTAAATCATGTGTTTCGTGTGGATTTGAAGCTAAACCTTCTACATCGCATTGATTTGAAGCTAAACCTTCTACATCGCATTGATTTGAAGCTAAACCTTCTACATTCTATTGATTTGAAGCTAAACCTTCTACCTCTTACTGTTTTGAAGCTAAACCTTCTACATCGCATTGATTTGCAGCTAAATCATGTGTTTTGCATGGGTTTGATGCTAACTCGTTTGTCTCCCCTGCATTTGAAGCTATATCAGTTATATCAGAAGTATCTGATGCTAAATCATATGTGTCGCATGGATTTGAAGCTGAACCTACTACATCGCATTGATTTGAAGCTAAATCTTGTGTATCGCATGGATTTGAAGCTAAACCTTCTACATCGCATTGATTTGAAGCTAAATCATGTGAATCGCATGGATTTGAAGCTAACTCGTTCGTTTCGCATGCAGTTGTAGCTAAATGATGTATATCACAATTATTTGTAGCTAAACCATTTGTTTTGCATGGATTTGAAGCCAAGCCTTCTACTTCGCATTCATTTGAAGCTAAATCATTTGTTTCGTATGGATTTGAAGCTTAACTTTCTACATCGCATTGATTTGAAGCTAAAGCATGTATATAGCATGGATTTGAAGCTAACTCGTTTGTTTCGCATGCAGTTGTAGCTAAATAATGTATATCACAAGCATTTGTAGCTAAACCATTTGTTTTGCATGGATTTGAAGCTAAGCCTTCTACTTCGCATTCATTTGAAGCTAACTCGTTAGTTTCGCATGCAGTTGTAGCTAAATAATGTATATCACAAGTATTTGTAGCTAAACCATTTGTATCGCATGGATTTGAAGCTACGCCTTCTACTTCGCATTGATTTGAAGCTAAATCATGTGTCTCGCATGGAATTGAAGCTACCTCGTTTGTTCCTACAGCTTTTGAAGCTATATCATTTATATCGCAAGTATTTGAAGCTAAATCATATGTATCGCATGGATTTGTAGCTGAACCTACTACATCGCATTGATTTGAAGCTAAATCTTGTGTATCGCATGGATTTGAAGCTAAACCTTCTACATCGCATTGATTTGAAGCTAAATCATTTGTTTCGCATGGATTTGAATCTAAGCCTTGTCCTTCGAATTGATTTGAAGCTAAATCATGTGTTACGTATGGATTTGAAGCTAAACCTTCTACATCGCATTGATTTGAAGCTAAACCTACTACATTCTATTGATTTGAAGCTAAACCTTCTACCTCTTATTGTTTTGAAGCTAAACCTTCTACATCGCATTGATTTGCAGCTAAATCATGTGTTTCGCATGGATTTGAAGCCAACTCGTTCGTATCGCCTGCAGTTGAATCTACATCACTTATATCGCTAGTATTTGAAGATAAATCATGTGTATCGCGTGGATTTTGAAGCTAACTCGTTTGATTAGTCTTCATTTGAAGCTATATCACTTACACCCCAAGTGTTTGAAGCTATATCACTTGTTTCGCATGGATTTGAAACTAAACTTTCTACATCGCATTGATTTGAAGCTAAATCATGTGTCTCGCATGGAATTGAAACTACCTCGTTTGTTCCTGCAGCTTTTGAAACTATATCACTTATATCGCAAGTATTTGAAGCTAAATCATATGTGTAGCATGGATTTGAAGCTGAACCTACTACATCGCATTGATTTGAAGCTAAATCTTGTGTATAGCATGCATTTGAAGCTAAACCTTCTACATCGCATTGATTTGAAGCTAAATCATGTGAATCGCGTGGATTTGAAGCTAACTCGTTCGTTTCGCATGCAGTTGTAGCTAAATGATGTATATCACAAGTATTTGTAGCTAAACCATTTGTATTGCATGGATTTGAAGCTAAGCCTTCTACTTCGCATTCATTTGAAGCTAAATCATTTGCTTCGTATGGATTTGAAGCTAAACCTTCTACATCGCATTGATTTGAAGCTAAACCTACTATATTCTATTGATTTGAAGCTAAACCTTCTACCTCTTGTTGATATGAAGCTAAACCTTCTACATCGCATGGATTTGTAGCTAAGCCTTCTACTTCGCATTCATTTGAAGCTAGCTCGTTAGTTTCGCATGCAGTTGTAGCTAAATAATCTATATCACAAGTATTTGTAGCTAAACCATTTGTTTCGCATGGATTTGAAGCTACGCATTCTACTTCGCATTGATTTGAAGCTAAATCATGTGTCTCGCATGGAATTGAAGCTACCTCGTTTGTTCCTACAGCTTTTGAAGCTATATCACTTATATCGCAAGTATTTGAAGCTAAATCATATGTGCCGCATGGATTTGAAGCTGAACCTACTACATCGCATTGATTTGAAGCTAAATCTTGTGTATCGCATGGATTTGAAGCTAAACCTTCTACATCGCATTGATTTGAAGCTAAATCATTTGTTTCGCATGGAATTGAAGCCACCTCGTTTGTTCCTCCAGCTTTTGAAGCTATATCAATTATATCGGAAGTATTTGAAGCTAAATCATATGTGTCGCATGGATTTGAAGCTGAACCTACTACATCGCATTGATTTGAAGCTAAATCTTGTGTGCCGCATGGATTTGAAGCTGAACCTACTACATCGCATTGATTTGAAGCTAAATCATGTGTTTCGTATGGATTTGAAGCTAAACCTTCTACATCGCATTGATTTGAAGCTAAACCTTCTACATTCTATTGATTTGAAGCTAAACCTTCTACCTCTTATTGTTTTGAAGCTGAACCTACTACATCGCATTGATTTGAAGCTAAGTCTTGTGTATCGCATGGATTTGAAGCAAACCTTCTACATCGCATTGATTTGAAGATAAATCGTGTGTTTCGCATGGATTTGAAGCGAACTCGTTAGTTTCGCATGCAGTTGTAGCTAAATAATCTATATCACAAGTATTTGTAGCTAAACCATTTGTTTCGCATAGATTTGAAGTTACGCCTTCTACTTCGCACTGATTTGCAGCTAAATAATGTGTTTCACATGGAATTGAAGCCACCACGTTTGTTCCTCCAGCTTTTGAAGCTATATCACTTATATCGCAAGTATTTGAAGCTAAATCATATGTGTCGCATGGATTTGAAGTTGAACCTACTACACCGCATTGATTTGAAGCTAAATCTTGTGTATCGCATGGATTTGAAGCTAAACCTTCCACATCGCATTTATTTGAAGTTAAACCTTCTATATTCCATTGATTTGAAGCTAAACCATCTACATCTTATAGATTTGAAGCAAACCTTCTACATCGCATTGATTTGAAGATAAATCGTGTGTTTCGCATGGACTTGAAGCTAACTCGTTAGTTTCGCATGCAGTTGTAGCTAAATAATGTATATCACAAGTATTTGTAGCTAAACCATTTGTTTCGCATGGATTTGAAGCTACGCCTACTACTTCGCATTGATTTGAAACTAAATCATTTGTTTCGCATGGAATTGAAGCCATCTCGTTTGTTCCTCCTGCTTTTGAAGCTATATCACTCGTATCGCATGGATTTGAAGCTAAATCATATGTGTCGCATGGATTTGAAGCTGAACCTTCTACATCGCATGCAGTTGAAGCTAAATCATGTCTTTCACAAGTATTTCAAGATGAACCATTTGGATCGCATTGATTTGAACCCGAGCCTTCTACTTCGAACTGATTTGCAGCTAAATAATGTGTTTCGCATGGATTTGTAGCAAAACCTTCTACATCGCATTGATTTGCAGCTGAATCATGTGTTTCGCATGGATTTGAAGCTACCTCGTTTGTTCCTACAGCTTTTGAAGCTGTATCACTTATATCGCAAGTATTTGAAGCTAAATCATATGTGCCGCATGGATTTGAAGCTGAACCTACTACATCGCATTGATTTGAAGCTAAATCTTGTGTATCGCATGGATTTGAAGCTAAACCTTCTACATCGCATTGATTTGCAGCTAAATCATGTGTTTCGCATGGATTTGAAGCTAACTCGTTCGTTTTGCCTGCAGTTGAATCTACATCACTTATATCGCAAGTGTTTGAAGCTAAATCATGTGTATCGTGTGGATTTTGAAGCTAACTCGTTTGATTAGTCTGCATTTGAAGCTATATCACTTATACCCCAAGTGTTTGAAGCTAAATCATTTGTTTCGCGTGGATTTGAAGCTAAACCTTCTACATCGCATTGATTTGAAGCTAAATCATATGTTTCGCTTGGATTTGAAGCTAACTCGTTTTTTCCGCATGCAGTTGAGGCTGAATCATGTATACCACAAATGTTTGTATTTAAACCATTTGTTTCGATTGGATTTGACGCTAAGCCTTCTACTTCACATTGATTTGAAGCTAAATCATACGTTTTGCTTGGATTTGAAGCTAACTCGTTTTTTCCACATGCAGTTGAAGCTAAATCATGTATACCACAAATGTTTATATCTAAACCATTAGTTTCGCATGGAATTGACGCTAAACCTTCTACTTCGCATTGATTTGATGCTAAATCATATGTATCGCATTGATTTGAAGCTAACTCGTTTGTTTCGTATGCAGTTGAAGCTAAATCATGTATATCACAAGTATTTGAATCTAAACAATTTGTTTCGCAAGTATACGAATCTAAACCATGTGCTTCTCATGAATTTGAAGCTAAATCTTCTGTTTCGCATGGATTTGAAGCGAAGATATCTAGTTCGCATTGATTTGAAGCTGTATCACTTATATCGCAATTATCTGATGCTAAATCATTTGTGTCGCATGGTTTTGAAGCCAAGCCTTCTACTTCGTATTCATTAGAAGCTAAATCATGTATATCGCTAGTATCTGAAGCTAAATCATATGTTTCGCAGGGATTTGATGCTAAATCTTCTACATCGCATTGATTTGAAGCTAAATCATGTATTTCGCATGGATTTGAAGCTAACTCGTTTGTTTCGACTGCATTTGAAGCTATATCACTAATATCTAGAGTATTTGTAGCTAAAACATTTGTCTCGCACAGATTAGAATCTAAACCTTCTACATGGCACTGATTTGAAGCTAAATCATATGTTTCGCAATGGATTTGAATCTAATTAGTGTGTTTCGCATGCAGCTTAAGCTAAATTATGTATATCACAAGTATTTGAAGCCAAACCATTTGTTTCGCACGGATTTGAAACCAAGCCTTCTAGTACGCATTGATTTGAAGCTAAATCATGTGTTTCGCATGGATTTGAAGCTAACTCGTTTGTTTTGCCTGCATTTGAAGCTAAACCATGTGTTTCGCATGAATTTGAATCTAAATCATGTGTTTTACATGGATTTGTAGCTAACTCGTTTGTTTCGCCTGTATTTGAAGCTATATCGCTTATATCGCAAGTATTTGCATCTAAATCATGTGCGTCACATGGATTTGAAGCTAACTCGTTTGTTTCGTCTGCAGTTGAATCTATATCACTTATATCGCAAGTATTTGAAACCAAATCATTTGTTCCGTATGGATTTAAGCTAAGCCTTCTACTTCGCATTGATTTGAATCTAAATCATTTGTTTGGCATGGTTTTGGAGCTAACTCGTTTGTTTCTCCTGCATTTGAAGCTATATCACTTATGTCACAAGTATTTGAAGCTAAATCATTTGTTCCGCATGGATTTGAAGTTAAGCCTTTTACGTCGCATTGACTTGCATCCAAATCATGTGTTTCGCTTGGATTTGAAGCTAAATCATGTGCTTTGCTTGGATTTGAAGCTAACTCGTTGGTTTCGTCTGCGTTAGAAGCTATATCACTTATATTGTAAGTATCTGAAGCTAAGTCACGTGTTTCGCATAGTTTTGAAACTAATTCAATGGTTTCGCATGTATTTGAAGCTATATCATTTATATCACATGTATTTGAAGCTAAACTATTTGTTTCGCATGGATTTCAAGCTAAGCCTTCTACGTCGCATGGATTTGCATCTAAATCATGTGTTTCCCTTGGATATGCAGCTAACTCGTTTCTTTGGCATGCAGCTGAAGCTATATCACATATATCCGAAGTTTTTGAAGCTCAATCGTTTGTTCCGCATGGATTTGAAGCTAATCCTTCTTCTTCGCATTGATTTGAAGCTAAATCATGTATTTCGCATTGATTTGAAGCTAAATCATGTGCATCGCATGGATTTGAAGCTAACTCGTTTGTTTCGCATGTAGTTGAAGCTAAATCATGTTTATCACAAGTATCTGAATCGAAACCATTTGTTTCGCATTGAGTTGAAGCTAAGCCTTCTACTTCGCATTGATTTGAAACTAAATCATGTGTATTGCATGGATTTGAAGCTAACTCGTTTGTTTCGCCTGCATTTGAAGCTATATCACTTGAATCGCAAGTATTTGAAGAAAAACCAATTGTTCCGCATTGATTTGAAGCTAAGCCTTCTACTTCGCATTGAATTGAAGCTAAATCATGTGTTTCTCTCGGATTTCGAGCTAACTCGTTTGTTTCGCATGCAGTTCAATCTAAATCATGTATATCACAAGTATTTGAAGCTAAATCATGTGTTTCGCATCGAGTTGAAGCTAACCCATTTGTTTCGTCAGCATTTGAAGCTATATCACTCATATCGCAAGTATCAGAATCTAAATCATTTGTTTGGCATTATTTTTTAAGCTAAACTTTCTACATAGCATTGATTTGAAGCTAAAGTGTGTGTTTCGCATGCAGTTGATGCTAAATCATGTATATCACAAGTATCTGAACCTAAATAATTTGTTTTTCACGAATTTGAATCTATTCCACGTGTTTCGCTTGAATTTTAAGCTAAATCATGTGCTTCGCATGGTATTGAAGCTAACTGGTTTGTTTCGCCTGCATTTGAAGCTATATCACTTGAATCGCAAGTATTTGAAGAAACACCAATTGTTCCGCATTGATTTGAAGCTAAGCCTTCTACTTCGCATTGAATTGAAGCTAAATCAATTGTTCCGCATGGATTTGGTGCCAACTCGTTTGTTTCTCATGCATATGATGCTATGTCACTTATATCGCGAGTATCAGAACCTAAATCATTTATTTCGCATGGATTTGAAGCTAGTCCTCCTACTTCGCATTGAGGTGAAGCTAAATCATGTGTTTCGCTTGGATTTGAAACTAAGCCTTCTACTTCGCATTGATTTAAGGCTAAACCATAGTTTCGCTTGGATTTGAAGCTCACTCGTTTGTTTCGCATGCAGTTGAAGCTAAATCATGTATATCACAAATATTTGAAGCTAAACCATTTGTTTCACATGGATGAGAAGCTACACCTTCTACATCGCTTTGATTTGAAGCCAAATCATGTTTTTCGCTTTGATTTGAAGCCAAATCATGTGTTTCGCATGGATTTGGTGCTATCTCGTTTGATTCGCTTGCAGTTGAATCTAAATCATGTATATCACAAGTATTTGGAGCTGAAACCTTCGTTTCGCATGAATATTAAGCTAAACCATATGTTTCGCATGATTTTGAAGCTAAATCATGCTTTTCACAAGTATTTGATGCCGAACCATTAGACTCGCATGGATTTGAAGCTAAGCCTTCTACTTCGCACTGATTTGAAGCTAAATCATGTGTTTCG
Organism: Megalopta genalis; assembly: GCF_051020955.1. NCBI lineage: Eukaryota > Metazoa > Arthropoda > Insecta > Hymenoptera > Halictidae > Megalopta > Megalopta genalis. The sequence goes on from NW_027476616.1 coordinate 41,560, forward strand.
CTTGGATTTGAAGCTAAGCCTTCTACTTCCCATTGATTAGAAGCTAAATCATGTGTTTCGGATGGATTTGAAGCAAACTTGATTGTTCCGCCTGCATTTCAAGCTATTACATTTATACCGCAAGTATTTGAAGCTAAATCATTCGTTCCGCATGGATTTGATGCTAAGCCCTCTACTTCGCATTAATTTGAAGCTAAATCATGTGTTTCGCTTGGATTTGAAGCTGACTCGTTTGTTTCGTCTGCATTTGAAGCTATATCACTCATATCGCAAGAATCTGAATCATTGTGTCGCATTGTTTTTTAAGCTAAACCTTGTACATATCATTGATTTGAACCTAAATCGTGTGTTTTGCATGAATTTGAAGCTAACTCGTATGGTTCCCCTGCATTTGAAGCTATATCACTTATATAACAAGTATCTGATGCTAAATCATTTGTTTTGCATGGATTTGAAGTTAAACCTTCTACATCGCATTGATTTTCGGCTAAATCATGTGTTTCACATGGACTTGAAGCTAACTCGTTTGATTCGCATGCAGCTGAAGCTATATCACCTATATCCGAAGTGTTTGAATTTCAATCGTTTGTTCCGCACGGATTTGAAGCTAATCTTTCTACTTCGTACTGATTTGAAGCTACATCATGTGTATCGCGTGGATTTTGATGCTAACTCGTTTGATTAGTCTGCATTTGAAGCTATATCACTTTTACAACAAGTGTTTGAAGCTAAACCATTTGTTTCGCATGGATTTGAAGCTAAGCATTCTACTTCGCATTGATTTGAAGCTAAATCATTTGTTTCGCATGGATTTTAATCTAAGCCTTGTCCTTCGAATTGATTTGAAGCTAAATAATGTGTTTCGTATGTATTTTAAGCTAAACCTTCTACATCGCATTGATTTGAAGATAAACCTTTTACATTCTATTGATTTGAAGCTAAACCTTCTACCTCTTATTGATTTGAAGCTAAACCTTCTACATCGCATTAATTTGCAGCTAAATCATGTGTTTCGCATGGATTTGAAGCTAACTCGTTCGTTGTGCATGCAGTTAAATCTAAATAACGTATATCACAAGTATTTGTATCTAAACCATTTGTTTCGCATGGATTTGAATCTATGCCTTGTACTTTGAGTTGATTTGAAGCTAAATCATGTGTTTCGCATGGATTTTTAAGCTAAACCTTCTACATCGCATTGATTTGAAACTAAATTATGTGTTTCGCTTGGATTTGAAGCTAACTCGTTTGTATCGCATGCATTTGAAACTATATCTCTTATATCGCATTTATCTGATGCTAAATCATTTATGTCGCATGGCTTTAAATCTAAACCATCTAGATCGCATTGATTTGAAGCTTAAACGTGTGTTTTACTTGGATTTGATAGTAACTCGTTAGTTTCCCCTGCATTTGAAGCTATGTCACTTATATCGCAAGGACCTGATGCTAAATCATGTGTTTCGCATGGAATTTGAAGCAAAACCTTTTACATCGCATTGATTTGAAGCTAAATTACGTGTTTCGTTTGGATTTGAAGCTAACTCGTTTGTTTCGCATGCATTTGAATCTGTATCCCTTATAAACGCAAGTATATGAAGCTAAATCATTCGTTTCGGATGGATTTGATGCTAAGCCCTATACTTCGCATTAATTTGAAGCTAAATCATGTGTTTCGCTTGGATTTGAAGCTAACTCGTTTGTTTCGTCTGCATTTGAAGCTATATCACTCATATCGCAAGTATCTGAAGCATTGTGTCGCATTGTTTTTTAAGCTAAACCTTCTACATATCATTGATTTGAAGCTTAATCGTGTGTTTTGCATGAATTTGAAGCTAACTCGTTTGTTTCCCCTGCATTTGAAGCTATATCACTTATATCGCAAGTAGCTGACGCTAAAGCAATTGTGTCGCATGGATTTGAAGCTAAATCTTCTACATCGCATTGATTTGAAACTAAACCTGCTACATCTTATTGATTTGAAGCTAAATCATGTGTTTCGCATGGAGTTGAAGCTAGCACGTTTGTTTTGTCAGGATTTGAAGCTATATCACTTATATCACAAGCATCTGAAGCTAAAACATTTGTTTCCCATGGATTTGAAGCTAAACCTTCTACATCGCTTTGATTTGAAGCTAAATCATGTGTTTCGCTTGGATTTGAAGCTATCTCTTTGTTTTTATCTGCATTTGAAGCTATATCACTTATATAACAAGTATCTGATGCTAAATCATTTGTTTTGCATGGATTTGAAGTTAAACCTTCTACATCGCATTGATTTTCGGCTAAATCATGTGTTTCACATGGACTTGAAGCTAACTCGTTTGATTCGCATGCAGCTGAAGCTATATCACCTATATCCGAAGTGTTTGAATTTCAATCGTTTGTTCCGCACGGATTTGAAACGAATCTTTCTACTTCGTATTGATTTCAAGCTACATCATGTGTATCGCGTGGATTTTGATGCTAACTCGTTTGATTAGTCTGCATTTGAAGCTATATCACTTTTACAACAAGTGTTTGAAGCTAAACCATTTGTTTCGCATGGATTTGAAGCTAAGCATTCTACTTCGCATTGATTTGAAGCTAAATCATTTGTTTCGCATGGATTTTAATCTAAGCCTTGTCCTTCGAATTGATTTGAAGCTAAATAATGTGTTTCGTATGGATTTTAATCTAAACCTTCTACATCGCATTGATTTGAAGCTAAACCTTTTACATTCTATTGATTTGAAGCTAAACCTTCTACCTCTTATTGATTTGTAGCTAAACCTTCTACATCGCATTGATTTGCAGCTAAATCATGTGTTTCGCATGGATTTGAAGCTAACTCGTTCGTTGTGCATGCAGTTAAATCTAAATAACGTATATCACAAGTATTTGTATCTAAACCATTTGTTTCGCATGGATTTGAATCTATGCCTTGTACTTTGAGTTGATTTGAAGCTAAATCATGTGTTTCGCATGGATTTTTAAGCTAAACCTTCTACATCGCATTGATTTGAAGCTAAATTATGTGTTTCGCTTGGATTTGAAGCTAACTCGTTTGTATCGCATGCATTTGAAACTATATCTCTTATATCGCACTTATCTGATGCTAAATCATTCGTTTCGGATGGATTTGATGCTAAGCCCTCTACTTCGCATTAATTTGAAGCTAATTCATGTGTTTCGCTTGGATTTGAAGCTAACTCGTTTGTTTCGTCTGCATTTGAAGCTATATCACTCATATCGCAAGTATCTGAAGCATTGTGTCGCATTGTTTTTTAAGCTAAACCTTCTACATATCATTGATTTGAAGCTTAATCGTGTGTTTTGCATGAATTTGAAGCTAACTCGTTTGTTTCCCCTGCATTTGAAGCTATATCACTTATATCGCAAGTAGCTGACGCTAAATCAATTTTGTCGCATGGATTTGAAGCTAAATCTTCTACATCGCATTGATTTGAAACTAAACCTGCTACATCTTATTGATTTGAAGCTAAATCATGTGTTTCGAATGGAGTTGAAGCTAACCCGTTTGTTTCGTCAGGATTTGAAGCTATATCACATATATCGCAAGCATCTGAAGCTAAATCATTTGTTTCCCATAGATTTGAAGCTAAACCTTCTACATCGATTTGATTTGAATCTAAATCATGTGTTTCGCTTGGATTTGAAGCTATCTTGTTCGTTTCCCCTGCATTTGGAGCTATATCACTTATATAACAAGTATCTGATGCTAAATCATATGTTTCGCATGGATTTGAAGTTAAACCTTCTACATCGCATTGATTTGCAGCTAAATCATGTGTTTCGCATGGACTTGAAGCTAACTCGTTTGATTCGCATGTAGCTGAAGCTATATCACCTATATCCGAAGTGTTTGAAGTTCAATCGTTTGTTCGGCACGGATTTGAAGCTAATCTTTCTACTTCGCACTGATTTGAAGCTACATCATGTGTATCGCGTGGATTTTGAAGATAACTCGTTTGATTAGTCTGCATTTGAAGCTATATCACTTTTACCACAAGTGTTTGAAGCTAAACCATTTGTTTCGCATGGATTTGAATCTATGCCTTGTACTTTGAGTTGATTTGAAGCTAAATCATGTGTTTCGCATGGATTTTTAAGCTAAACCTTCTACATCGCATTGATTTGAAGCTAAATTATGTGTTTCGCTTGGATTTGAAGCTAACTCTTTTGCTTCGCGTGCATTTGAAGATAAATCATGTATATCACATGTATTTGAAGCTAAACTATTCGATTCGCATGGATTTGATTCTAATCCCTCTACTTCTCGTTCATTCTAGCAAAATCATGTGTTTCGTTTGGATTTGAAGCTAACTCGTTTGTTCCGCATGCAGTTCAAGCTGAATCATGTATATCACAAGTATTTGAAGCTAAATCAATTGTTTCGCATGGATTTGAAGCTATATCTTCTACTTCGCATTAATTTGAAACTAAATCATGTGTTTCGCATGGATTTGAAGCTAACGAGTTTGTTTCGCTTGCAGATGAAGTTAAATTATGTATATCACAAGTATTTGAAACTAACCATGTCTTTCGCATGAATTTGATGCTAAACCATGTATTTCGCATGAATTTGAAGCTGAATCATGTATTTCGCATGGATTTGAAGCTAACTCGTTTGTTCCGCCTTCATTTGAAGCTATATCACTTAAATCGCAAGTAATTGAAGCTGAATCATTTGTTTCGCATGGATTTGAAGCTAATCCTTCTACATCGTATAGGTGTGAAGCTAAATGAAACTATTTCATTTGTAACGCAAGTATTTGGAGCCAAACCATTTGATTCGCATGGATTTGAAGATAAGCCTTCTACTTCGCATTGATTTGAATCTAACTCGATTGTTTCGCATGCAGTTGAAGCTAAATCACGTTTATCACAAGTATCTGAATCTAAACCATTTTATTCGCATTCATTTGAAGCTAAATCTAGTGTATCGCATGGATTTGAAGCTAAACCTTCTACTTCGCGCTGATTTGAAGCTAAATCGTGTGTTTCGTATGGATTTGAAGCTAACTCGTTCGTTTCGCATGCAGTTATAGCTAAATAATGTATATCACAAGTATTTGTAGCTAAACCATTTGTTTCGCATGGATTTGAGGCTAAACCTTCTACATCGCATTGATTTGAAGCTAAATCATGTGTTTCGCTTGCAGTTGAAGCTAAATCATGTCTTTCACAGGTATTTGAAAATGAACCATTTGAATCGCATTGACTTGAACCCGAGCCTTCTACTTCGCACTGATTTGCAGCTAAATAATGTGTTTCGCATGGATTTGAAGCTAAACCTTCTACATCCCACGGATTTGAATCTAAATCATGTGTTTGGCATGGATTTGAAGCTAAACCTTCTACATCGCATTGATTTGCAGCTAACTCGTTTGTTTCGCATGCTTTTGAAGCTAAATCATGTCTTTCACACGTATTTGAAGATGAACCATTTGAATCGCGTGGATTTGAACCTGAACCTTCTACTTCGCACTGATTTGCAGCTAAATAATGTGTTTCGCATGGATTTGAAGCTAAACCTTCTACATCCCATGGATTTGAAGTTAAATCACGTGTTTTGCATGGATTTGAAGCTTAACCTTCTACATCCCATGGATTTGAAGCTAAATCATGTGTTTCGCATGGATTTGAAGCTAACTCGTTCCTTGCGCATGCAGTTAAATCTAAATAACGTATATCACTAGTATTTGGAGCTAAACCATTTGATTCGCATAGATTTGAAGCTAAGCCTTCTACTTCGCATTAATTGGACGTTAAATGACGTGTTTTGCATGGATTTGAAGCTAAACCTTCTACTTCGCGCTGATTTGAAGCTAAATCGTGTGTTTCGCATGGATTTGAAGCTAACTCGTTCGTTTCGCATGCAGTTATAGCTAAATAATGTATATCACAAGTATTTGTAGCTAAACCATTTGTTTCGCATGGATTTGAAGCTAAGCCTTCTAATTCGCATTGATTGTATCCTAAATCACGTGTTCTGCATGGATTTGAAGATAAGCCTTTTACAGCGCATTGATTTGTAGCTAAATCATGTTTTTCGCGTGGATTTGAAGGTAACTCGTTTGTTTCGCATGCAGTTGAAGATAAATCATGTCTTTCACAAGTATTTGAAGATGAACCATTTGAATCGCGTGGATTTGAACCTGAACCTTCTACTTCGCACTGATTTGCAGCTAAATAATGTGTTTCGCATGGATTTGAAGCTAAACCTTCTACATCCCATGGATTTGAAGTTAAATCACGTGTTTTGCATGGATTTGAAGCTTAACCTTCTACATCCCATGGATTTGAAGCTAAATCATGTGTTTCGCATGGATTTGAAGCTAACTCGTTCCTTGCGCATGCAGTTAAATCTAAATAACGTATATCACAAGTATTTGAAGCTAAACCATTTGATTCGCATGGATTTGAAGCTAAGCCTTCTACTTCGCATTAATTGGACGTTAAATGACGTGTTTTGCATGGATTTGAAGCTAAACCTTCAACATCGCATTGATTTGAAGCTAAATCATGTGTTTCGCATGCAGTTGAAGCTAAATCATGTCTTTCACAAGTATTTGAAGATGAACCATTTGAATCACATTGATTTGAACCCGAGCCTTCTACTTCGCACTGATTTGCAGATAAACAATTAATTTGTTTCGCATGGATTAGAAGCTAAACCTTCTGACATCCCATGGATTTGAATCTAAATCATGTGTATGGCATGGATTTGAAGCTAAAGCTTCTACATCGCATTGATTTGCAGCTGAATCATGTGTTTCGCATGGATTTGAAGCTAACTCGTGCGTTTCGCCTGTATTTGAAGCTAGATCACTTATATCGCAAGTATTTGAAGCTAAATCATGTGTTTCGCTTCGATTTGAAGCTAAACCTTCTACATCGCATTGGTTTGAAGCTAAATCGTACGTTTCGCATGGATTTGAAGCTAACTCGTTTGTTTCGCATGCAGTTGTAGCTAAATAATGTATATCACAAGCATTTCTAGCTAAACCATTTGTTTCGCATGGATTTGAAGCTAAGCCTTCAACTTCGCATTGATTTGAAGCTAAATCATTTGTTTCGCATGGAATTGAAGCTACCTCGTTTGTTCTTCCTGCTTATGAAGCTATATCACTTATATCGAAAGTATTTGAAGCTAAATCATATGTGTCGCATGGATTTGAAGCTGAACCTACTACATCGCATTGATTTGAAGCTAAATCGTGTGTTTCGCATGGATTTGAAGCTAACTCGTTTGTTTCGCATGCAGTTGTAGCTAAATAATATATATCACAAGTATTTGTAGCTCAACCCTTTGTTTCTCATGGATTTGAAGCTAAACTTTCTACATCGCATTGATTTGAAGCTAACTCGTTTGTTTCGCATGCAGTTGACACTAAATCATGACTTTCACAAGTATTTGAAGATGAACGATTTGAATCGCATGGATTTGTACCTGAACCTTCTACTTCGCACTGATTTGCAGCTAAATAATGTGTTTCGCATGGATTTGAAGCTAAACCTTCTATATCGCATTGATTTGAAGTTAAATCACGTGTTTTGCATGGATTTGAAGCTAAACCTTCTACATCGCATTGATTTGAAGCTAAATCATGTGTTTCGCATGCAGTTGAAGCTAACTCATGTCTTTCACAAGTATTTTAAAATGAACCATTTGCATCGCATTAATTTGAACCCGAGCCTTCTACTTCGCCCTGATATGCAGCTAAATAATGTGTTTCGCATGGATTTGAAGCTAAACCTTCTACATCGCATTGATTTGAAGCTAAATCATTTGTTTCGCATCGATTTGAATCTAAGCCTTGTCCTTCGAATTGATTTGAAGCTAAATCATGTGTTTCGTATGGATTTGAAGGTAAACCTTCTACATCGCATTGATTTGAAGCTTAATCATGTGTTTTGCATCGATTTGAAGCTAACTCGTTTGTTTCCCCTGAATTTGAAGCTACATCACTTATATCGCAAGTATCTGACGCTAAATCATTTGTGTCGCATGGAATTGAAGCTAAACCTTCTACATCGCATTGATTTGAAGCTAAACCTGCTACATCTAATTTATTTGAAGCTAAATCATGTGTTTCGCATCGAGTTGAAGCTACCCAATTGTTTCGTCAGCATTTGAAGCTATATCACTCATATCGCAATTATCTGACGCTAAATCATTTGTGTCGCATGGATTTGAAGCTAAACCTTCTACATCGCATTGATTTGAAGCTAAATCATGGGTTTCGAATGCAGTTGAAGCTAAATCATGTCTTTCACAAGTATTTGAAGATGAACCATTTGAATCACATTGATTTGAACCCGAGCCTTCTACTTCGCACTGATTTGCAGATAAACAATTAATTTGTTTCGCATGGATTAGAAGCTAAACCTTCTACATCCCATGGATTTGAATCTAAATCATGTGTATGGCATGGATTTGAAGCTAAAGCTTTTACATCGCATTTATTTGCAGCTGAATCATGTGTTTCGCATGGATTTGAAGCTAACACGTGCGTTTCGCCTGTATTTGAAGCTAGATCACTTATATCGCAAGTATTTGAAGCTAAATCATGTGTTTCGCTTCGATTTGAAGCTAAACCTTCTACATCGCATTGGTTTGAAGCTAAATCGTACGTTTCGCATGGATTTGAAGCTAACTCGTTTGTTTCGCATGCAGTTGTAGCTAAATAATGTATATCACAAGCATTTCTAGCTAAACCATTTGTTTCGCATGGATTTGGAGCTAAGCCTTCAACTTCGCATTGATTTGAAGCTAAATCATTTGTTTCGCATGGAATTGAAGCTACCTCGTTTGTTCTTCCTGCTTATGAAGCTATATCACTTATATCGAAAGTATTTGAAGCTAAATCATATGTGTCGCATGGATTTGAAGCTGAACCCACTACATCGCATTGATTTGAAGCTAAATCGTGTGTTTCGCATGGATTTGAAGCTAACTCGTTTGTTTCGCATGCAGTTGTAGCTAAATAATATTATCACAAGTATTTGTAGCTCAACCCTTTGTTTCTCATGGATTTGAAGCTAAACTTTCTACATCGCATTGATTTGAAGCTAACTCGTTTGTTTCGCATGCAGTTGAAACTAAATCATGTCTTTCACAAGTATTTGAAGATGAACGATTTGAATCGCATGGATTTGTACCTGAACCTTCTACTTCGCACTGATTTGCAGCTAAATAATGTGTTTCGCATGGATTTGAAGCTAAACCTTCTATATCCCATGGATTTGAAGTTAAATCACGTGTTTTGAATGGATTTGAAGCTACACCTTCTACATCGCATTGATTTGAAGCTAAATCATGTGTTTCGCATACAGTTGAAGCTAACTCATGTCTTTCACAAGTATTTTAAAATGAACCATTTGCATCGCATTAATTTGAACCCGAGCCTTCTACTTCGCCCTGATATGCAGCTAAATAATGTGTTTCGCATGGATTTGAAGCTAAACCTTCTACATCGCATTGAATTGAAGCTAAATCATTTGTTTCGCATCGATTTGAATCTAAGCCTTGTCCTTCGAATTGATTTGAAGCTAAATCATGTGTTTCGTATGGATTTGAAGCTAAACCTTCTACATCGCATTGATTTGAAGCTTAATCATGTGTTTTGCATCGATTTGAAGCTAACTCGTTTGTTTCCCCTGAATTTGAAGCTACATCACTTATATCGCAAGTATCTGACGCTAAATCATTTGTGTCGCATGGAATTGAAGCTAAACCTTCTACATCGCATTGATTTGCAGGCTAAATCATGTGTTTCGCATGGATTTGAAGCTAACTCGTTTGTTTCGTATGCAGTTGTAGCTACATAATGTATATCACAAGTATTTGTAGCTAAATCATTTGCTTCGCATAGATTTGGAGCTAACACGTTTGTTTCGCATGGATTTGAAGCTAAATCATGTCTTTCACAAGTATTTGGAGATGAACCATTTGAATCGCATGGATTTGAACCTGAACCTTCTACTTCGCACTGATTTGCAGCAAAATACTGTGTTTCGCATGGATTTGAATCTAAACCTTCTACATCCCACGGATTTGAAGCTAAATCATGCGTTTCGCATGGATTTGATGCTAACTCGTTCGTTGCGCATGCAGTTAAATCTAAATAACGTATATCACAAATATTTGAAGCTAAACCATTTGATTCGCATGGATTTGAAGCTAAGCCTTCTACTTCGCATTAATAGGACGTTAAATCACGTGTTTTGCATGGATTTGAAGATAAACCTTCTACATCGCATTGATTTGAAGCTAAATTATGTGTTTCGCATGCAGTTGAAGATAAATCATGTCTTTCATAAGTATTTGAAGCTAAATCATGTCTTTCACAATCATTTGAAGATGAACCATTTCAATCGCATTGATTTGAACTCGATGCTTCTACTTCGCACTGATTTGCAGATAAACAATGTGTTTCGCATGGATTTGAAGCTAAACCTTCTACATCCCATAGATTTGATTCTAAATCATGTGTTTGGCATGGATTTGAAGCAAACCATCTACATCGCATTGATTTGAAGCTTAATCATGTGTATCGCATGGATTTGAAGCTAAACCTTCTACCTCTTATTGATTTGAAGCTAAACCTTCTACATCGCATTGATTTGAAGATAAATCATGTGTTTCGCATGGATTTGAAGCTAACTCGTTAGTTTCGCATGCAGTTGTAGCTAAATAATGAATATCACAAGTATTTGTAGCTAAACCATTTGTTTCGCATGGATTTGAAGTTACGCCTTCTACTTCGCATTGATTTGAAGCTAAATCATTTGTTTCGCATGGAATTGAAGCTATATCGTTTGTTCCTCCTGCTTTTCAAGCTATATCATTTATATCGCATGGATTTGAAGCTGAACCTACTGCATCGCATTGATTTGAAGCTTAGTCATGTGTTTCGCATGGATTTGATGCTAACTCGTTTGTTTCGCATGCAGTTGTAGCTAAATAATGTATATCACAAGTATTTGTAGCTAAACCATTTGTTTCGCATGAATTTGAAGCTAAGCCTTCTACTTCGCATTGATTTCAAGCTAAATCATTTGTTTCGCATGGATTTGAAGCTAAACCTTCTACATCCCATGGATTTGAAGTTAAATCACGTGTTTTGCATGGATTTGAAGCTTAACCTTCTACATCCTATGGATTTGCAGCTAAATCATGTGTTTCGCATGGATATGAAGCTAACTCGTTCGTTGCGCATGCAGTTAAATCTAAATAACGTATATCACAAATATTTGAAGCTAAACCATTTGATTCGCATGGATTTGAAGCTAAGCCTTCTACTTAGCATTAATAGGACGTTAAATCACGTGTTTTGCATGGATTTGAAGATAAACCTTCTACATCGCATTGATTTGAAGCTAAATTATGTGTTTCGCATGCAGTTGAAGATAAATCATGTCTTTCATAAGTATTTGAAGCTAAATCATGTCTTTCACAATCATTTGAAGATGAACCATTTCAATCGCATTGATTTGAACTCGATGCTTCTACTTCGCACTGATTTGCAGATAAACAATGTGTTTCGCATGGATTTGAAGCTAAACCTTCTACATCCCATGGATTTGATTCTAAATCATGTGTTTGGCATGGATTTGAAGCAAACCATCTACATCGCATTGATTTGAAGCTTAATCATGTGTATCGCATGGATTTGAAGCTAAACCTTCTACCTCTTATTGATTTGAAGCTAAACCTTCTACATCGCATTGATTTGAAGATAAATCGTGTGTTTCGCATGGATTTGAAGCTAACTCGTTAGTTTCGCATGCAGTTGTAGCTAAATAATGAATATCACAAGTATTTGTAGCTAAACCATTTGTTTCGCATGGATTTGAAGTTACGCCTTCTACTTCGCATTGATTTGAAGCTAAATCATTTGTTTCGCATGGAATTGAAGCTATATCGTTTGTTCCTCCTGCTTTTCAAGCTATATCATTTATATCGCATGGATTTGAAGCTGAACCTACTGCATCGCATTGATTTGAAGCTTAGTCATGTGTTTCGCATGGATTTGATGCTAACTCGTTTGTTTCGCATGCAGTTGTAGCTAAATAATGTATATCACAAGTATTTGTAGCTAAACCATTTGTTTCGCATGAATTTGAAGCTAAGCCTTCTACTTCGCATTGATTTCAAGCTAAATCATTTGTTTCGCATGGATTTGAAGCTAAACCTTCTACATCCCATGGATTTGAAGTTAAATCACGTGTTTTGCATGGATTTGAAGCTTAACCTTCTACATCCTATGGATTTGCAGCTAAATCATGTGTTTCGCATGGATATGAAGCTAACTCGTTCCTTGCGCATGCAGTTAAATCTAAATAACGTATATCACAAGTATTTGAAGCTAAACCATTTGATTCGCATGGATTTGAAGCTAAGCCTTCTACTTCGCATTAATTGGAAGTAAAATCACGTGTTTTGCATGGATTTGAAGCTAAACCTTCTACAAGGCATTGATTTGAAGCTAAATCATGTGTTTCGCATGCAGTTGAAGCTAAATCATGTCTTTCACAAGTATTTCAAGATGAACCATTTGAATCGCATTGATTTGAACCCGAGCCTTCTACTTCGCACCTATTTGCAGCTAAATAATGTGTTCCGCATGGATTTGAAGCTAAACCTTCTATATCCCATGGATTTGAATCTAAATCAAGTGTTTGGCATGGATTTGAAGCTGAACCTTCTACATCGCATTGATTTGCAGCTGAATCATGTATTTCGCATGGATTTGAAGCTAACTCGTTCGTTTCGCCTCCATTTGAAACTATATCACTTATATCGCAAGTATTTGAAGCTAAATCATATGTGCCGCATGGATTTGAAGCCGAACCTACCACATCGCATTGATTTGAAGCTAAATCTTGTGTATCGCATGGATTTGAAGCAAACCTTCTACATCGCATTGATTTGAAGCTAAATCATTTGTTTCGCATGGAATTGAAGCTACCTCGTTTGTTCCTCCACCTTTTGAAGCTATATCACTTATATCGCAAGTATTTGAAGCTAAATCATACGTGTCGTATGGATTTGAAGCAGAACCTTCTACATCGCATTGATTTGAAGCTAATTCTAGTGTATCGCATGGATTTGAAGCTAAACCTTCTACATTCTATTGATTTGAAGCTAAACCTTCTACCTCTTATTGTTTTGAAGCTAAACCTTCTACATCGCATTGATTTGAAGCTAAATCATTTGTTTCGCATGGAATTGAAACTACCTCGTTTGTTCCTCCACCTTTTGAAGCTATATCACTTATATCGCAAGTATTTGAAGCTAAATCATATGTGTCGTATGGGTTTGAAGCAGAACCTTCTACATCGCATTGATTTGAAGCTAAATATAGTGTATCGCATGGATTTGAAGCTAAACCTTCTACATTCTATTGATTTGAAGCTAAACCTTCTACCTCTTATTGTTTTGAAGCTAAACCTTCTACTTCGTATTGATTTGAAGCTAAATCATTTGTTTCGCGTGGATTTGAATTTAAGCCTTGTCCTTCGAATTGATTTGAAGCTAAATCATGTGTTCCGTATGGATTTGAAGCTAAACCTTCTACATCGCATTGATTTGAAGCTAAACCTTCTACATTCTATTGATTTGAAGCTAAACCTTCTACCTCTTATTGTTTTGAAGCTAAACCTTCTACATCGCATTGATTTGTAGCTAAATCATTTGTTTCGCATGAATTTGAAGCTAAACCTTCTTGATCGCATTGATTTGCAGCTAAATCATGTGTTTCGCATGGATTTGAAGTTAATTCGTTCGTTGCGCATGCAGTTAAATCTAAATAACGTATATCACAAGTATTTGAAGCTAAACCATTTGATTCGCATGGATTTGAAGCTAAGCCTTCTACTTCGCATTAATTGGAAGTTAAATCACGTGTTTTGCATGGATTTGAAGCTAAACCTTCTACATCCCATGGATTTGATTCTAAATCATGTGTTTCGCCTGCAGTTAAATATTAATAACGTATATCACAAGTATTTGAAGCTAAACCATTTGATTCACATGGATTTGAAGCTAAGCCTTCTACTTCGCATTAATTGGAAGATAAATCACGTGTTTTGCATGGATTTGAAGCTAAACCTTCAACATCGCATTGATTTGAAGCTAAATCATGTGTTTCGCATGCAGTTGAAGCTAAATCATGTCATTCACAAGTATTTGAAGATGAACCATTTCAATCACGTTGATTTGAACCCGAGCCTTCTACTTCGCACTGATTTGCAGCTAAATAATGTATTTCGCATGGATTTGAAGCTAAACCTTCTACATCGCATTGAATTGCAGCTGAATCATGTGTTTGGCATGGATTTGAAGCTACCTCGTTAGTTCCTACAGCTTTTGAAGCTATATCACTTATATCGCAAGTATTTGAGCTAAATCATATGTGTCGCATGGATTTGAAGCTGAACCTACTACATCGCATTGATTTGAAGCTAAATCTTGTGTATCGCATGGATTTGAAGCAAACCTTCTAGATCGCATTGATTTGAAGCTAAATCATTTGTTTCGCATGGAATTGAAACTACCTCGTTTGTTCCTCCACCTTTTGAAGCTATATCACTTATATCGCCAGTATTTGAATCGAAATCATATGTGTCGTATGGGTTTGAAGCAGAACCTTCTACATCGCATTGATTTGAAGCTAAATCTAGTGTATCGCATGGATTTGAAGCTAAACCTTCTACATTCTATTGATTTGAAGCTAAACCTTCTACCTCTTATTGTTTTGAAGCTAAACCTTCTACTTCGTATTGATTTGAAGCTAAATCATTTGTTTCGCGTGGATTTGAATTTAAGCCTTGTCCTTCGAATTGATTTGAAGCTAAATCATGTGTTCCGTATGGATTTGAAGCTAAACCTTCTACATCGCATTGATTTGAAGCTAAACCTTCTACATTCTATTGATTTGAAGCTAAACCTTCTACCTCTTATTGTTTTGAAGCTAAACCTTCTACATCGCATTGATTTGTAGCTAAATCATTTGTTTCGCATGAATTTGAAGCTAAACCTTCTTGATCGCATTGATTTGCAGCTAAATCATGTGTTTCGCATGGATTTGAAGCTAATTCGTTCGTTGCGCATGCAGTTAAATCTAAATAACGTATATCACAAGTATTTGAAGCTAAACCATTTGATTCGCATGGATTTGAAGCTACGCCTTCTACTTCGCATTAATTGGAAGTTAAATCACGTGTTTTGCATGGATTTGAAGCTAAACCTTCTACATCCCATGGATTTGATTCTAAATCATGTGTTTCGCATGCAGTTGAAGCTAAATCATGTCTTTCACAAGTATTTGAAAATGAACCATTTGTATCGCATTGATTTGAACCCGAGCCTTCTACTTCGCACTGATTTGCAGCTAAATAATGTGTTTCGCATGGATTTGAAGCTAAACCTTCTACATCCCATGGATTTGAATCCAAATCATGTGTTTGGCATGGATTTGAAGCTAAACCTTCTACATCGCATTGATTTTCAGCTGAATCATGTGTTTCGCATTGATTTGAAGCTGAACCTACTACATCGCATTGATTTGAAGCTAAATCTTGTGTATCGCATGGATTTGAAGCAAATCATCTACATCGCATTGATTTGAAGCTTAATCATGTGTTTCAAATGGATTTGATGCTAACTCGTTTGTTTCGCATGCAGTTGTAGCTAAATAATGTATATCACAAGTATTTGTAGCTAAACCATTTGTTTCTCATGGATTTGTAGCTACGCCTTCTACTTCGCATTGATTTGAAGGTAAATCTTGTGTATCGCATGGATATGAAGCAAACCATCTAGATCGCATTGATTTGAAGCTTAATCATGTGTATCGCATGGATGTGAAGCTAAACCTTCTACATCGCATTGATTTGAAGATAAATCGTGTGTTTCGCATGGATTTGAAGCTAACTCGTTTGTTTCGTATGCAGTTGTAGCTACATAATGTATATCACAAGTATTTGTAGCTAAATCATTTGCTTCGCATAGATTTGGAGCTAACACGTTTGTTTCCCCTGCATTTGAAGCTATATCACTCATGTCGAAAGTTCCTGTGCTAAATCATTTGTTTTGCATGGATTTGAAGCTATTTCATTTATGTCGCAAGTATTTGATGGTAACTCATTTATTTCGCATGGATTAGATTCTAAGCCTTCAACTTCGCATTGATTTGAAGCTAAATCATTTGTTTCGCATGGAATTGAAGCTACCTCGTTTGTTCCTCCTGCTTTTGAAGCTATATTACTTATATCGCAAGTATTTGAAGCTAAATCATATGTGTCGCATGGATTTGAAGCTGAACCTACTACATCGCATTGATTTGAAGCTAAATCGTGTGTTTCGCATGGATTTGAAGCTAACTCGTTTGTTTCGTATGCAGGTGTAGCTACATAATGTATATCACAAGTATTTGTAGCTAAACCATTTGTTTCGCATGGATTTGAAGCTAAGCCTTCTAATTCGCATTGATTGTATCCTAAATCACGTGTTCTGCATGGATTTGAAGATAAGCCTTTTACAGCGCATTGATTTGAAGCTAAATCATGTTTTTCGCGTGGATTTGAAGGTAACTCGTTTGTTTCGCATGCAGTTGAAGATAAATCATGTCTTTCACAAGTATTTGAAGATGAACCATTTGAATAGCATGGATTTGAACCTGAGCCTCCTACTTCTCACTGATTTGCACCTAAATAATGTGTTCGCATGGATTTGAAGCTAAACCTTCTACATCCCATGGATTTGAAGCTAAATCATGTGTTTAGTATGGATTTGAAGCTAAACCTTCTACATCGCATTGATTTGAGGCTAAATCATGTGTTTCGCATGAATTTGAAGCTAACTCGTTTGTTGCGCATGCAGTTCTAGCTAAATAATGTATATCACAAATATTTGCAGCTAATCCATTTGTTTCGTATGGATTTGAAGCTAAGCCTTCTACTTCGCATTGATTTGAAGCTAAATCATTTGTTTCGCAAGGAATTGAAGCTACCTCGTTTGTTCCTTCTGCTTTTGAAGCTATATCACTTATATCGCAAGTATTTGAAGCTAAATCATACGTGTCGCATGGATTTGAAGCTGAACCTTCTACATCGCATTGATTTGAAGCTAAATCTTGTGTATCGCATGGATTTGAAGCTAAACCTTCTACATCGCATTTATTTGAAGCTAAACCTTCTATACTGAATTGATTTGAAGCTAAACCATCTACCTCTTATTGATTTGAAGCAAACCTTCTTCATCGCATTGATTTGAAGATAAATAATGTGAATCGCATGGATTTGAAGCTAACTCGTTCGTTTCGCCTCCATTTGAATCTACATCACTTATATCGCAAGTGTTTGAAGCTATATCATGTGTATCGCGTGGAATTGAAGCTACCTCGTTTGTTCCTACAGCTTTTAAAGCTATATCACTTATATCGCAAGTATTTGAAGCTAAATCATATGTGTCGCATGGATTTGTAGCTGAACCTACTACATCGCATCCATTTGAATCTAAATCTTGTGTATCGCATGGATTTGAAGCTAAACCTTCTACATCGCATTGATTTGAAGCTAAATCATGTGTCTCGCATGGATTTGAAGCAAACTCGTTTGTTCCGCATGCAGTTGTAGCTAAATAATGTATATCACAAGTATTTGTAGCTAATCCATTTGTTTCGCATGGATCTGAAGCTAAGCCTTCTACTTCGCATTGATTTGAAGTTAAATCATTTGTTTCGCATGGAATTGAAGCATCCTCGTTTGTTCCTCCAGCTTTTCAAGCTATATCACTTATATCGCAAGTATTTGAAGCTAAATCATATGTGTCGCATGGATTCGATGCTGAACCTACTACATCGCATTGATTTGAAGCTAAATCTTGTGTATCGCATGGATTTGAAGCTAAACTTTCCACATCGCATTGATTTGAAGCTAAATCATGTGTATCGCATGGATTTGAAGCTAACTCGTTAGTTTCGCATGCAGTTGTAGCTAAATAATGTATATCACAAGTATTTGTAGCTAAAGCATTTGTTTCTCATGGATTTGAAGCTACGTCTTCTACTTCGCATTGATTTGAAGCTAAAGCGTTTGTTTCACATGGATTTAAATCTAAGCATTGTACTTCGAATTGATTTGAAGCTAAATCATGTGTTTCGTATGGATTTGAAGCTGAACCTTCTACATCGCATTGATTTGAAGCTAAATCATGTGTATCGCATGGAATTGAAGTTACCTCGTTTGTTCCTACAGCTTTTGAAGCTATATCACTTATATCGCAAGTATTTGAAGCTAAATCATATGTGTCGCATAGATTTGAAGCTGAACCCAGTACATCGCATTGATTTGAAGCTAAATCTTGTGTATGGCATGGATTTGAAGCTAAACCTTCTACATCGCATTGATTTGAAGCTAAATCATGTGTATCGCATGGATTTGAATCTAAGCCTTGTCCTTCGAATTGATTTGAAGCTAAATCATGTGTTTCGCATTGATTTGAAGATAACTCTTTCGTTTCGCCTGCAGTTGAATCTACATCATTTATATCGCTAGTATTTGAAGCTAAATCATGTGTATCGCGTGGATTTTGAAGCTAACTCGATTGATTAGACTTCATTTGAAGCTATATCACTTACACCCCAAGAGTTTGTAGCTATATCATTTGTTTCGCATGGATTTGAAGCTAATCCTTCTTCATCGCATTGATTTGCAGCTAAATCATGTGTTTCGCATGGATTTGAAGCTAACTCGTTCGTTGCGCATGCACTTAAATCTAAATAACGTATATCACAAGTATGTGAAGCTAAACAATTTGATTCGCATGAATTTGAAGCTAAGCCTTCTACTTCGCATTAATTGGAATATAAATCACGTGTTTTGCATGGATTTGAAGCTAAACCTTCTACATCACATTGATTTGAAGCTAAATCATGTGTCTCGCATGGATTTGAAGCAAACTCGTTTGTTCCGCATGCAGTTGTAGCTAAATAATGTATATCTCAAGTATTTGTAGCTAATCCATTTGTTTGGCATGGAATTAAAGCTAAGACTTCTACTTCGCATTGATTTGAAGTTAAATCATTTGTTTCGCATGGAAATGAAGCTTCCTCGTTGGTTCCTCCAGCTTTTCAAGCTATATCACTTATATCGCAAGTATTTGAAGCTAAATCATATGTGTCGCATGGATTTGTAGCTGAACCTACTACATCGCATTCATTTGAATCTAAATCTTGTGTATCGCATGGATTTGAAGCTAAACCTTCTACATCGCATTGATTTGAAGCTAAATCATGTGTCTCGCATGGATTTGAAGCAAACTCGTTTGTTCCGCATGCAGTTGTAGCTAAATAATGTATATCACAAGTATTTGTAGTTATTCCATTTGTTTCGCATGGATCTGAAGCTAAGCCTTCTACTTCGCATTGATTTGAAGTTAAATCATTTGTTTCGCATGGAATTGAAGCATCCTCGTTTGTTCCTCCAGCTTTTCAAGCTATATCACTTATATCGCAAGTATTTGAAGCTAAATCATATGTGTCGCATGGATTCGATGCTGAACCTACTACATCGCATTGATTTGAAGCTAAATCTTGTGTATAGCATGGATTTGAAGCTAAACCTTCCACATCGCATTGATTTGAAGCTAAATCATGTCTATCGCATGGATTTGAAGCTAAATCGTTAGTTTCGCATGCAGTTGTAGCTAAATAATGTATATCACAAGTATTTGAAGCTAAATCGTTTGTTTCGCATGGATTTGAATCTATGCCTTGTCCTTCGAATTGATTTGAATCTAAATCATGTGTGTCGTATGGATTTGAAGCTAAACCTTCTACATCGCATTTATTTGAAGCTAAACCTTCTATATTCCATTGATTTGAAGCTAAACCATCTACCTCTTATAGATTTGAAGCAAACCTTCTACATCGCATTGATTTGAAGATAAATCGTGTGTTTCGCATGGATTTGAAGCTAACTCGTTAGTTTCGCATGCAGTTGTAGGTAAATAATCTATATCACAAGTATTTGTAGCAAAACCATTTGTTTCGCATGGATTTGAAGCTACGCCTTCTACTTCGCATTGATTTGAAGCTAAATCATTTGTTTCGCATGGAATTGAAGCCACCTCGTTTGTTCCTCCAGCTTTTGAAGCTATATCACTTATATCGCAAGTATTTGAAGCTAAATCATATGTGTCACATGGATTTGAAGTTGAACCTTCTACATCGCATTGATTTGAAGCTAAATCTTGTGTATCGCATGGATTTGAAGCTAAACCTTCTACATCACATTGATTTGCAGCTAAATCATGTGTTTCGCTTGGATTTGAAGCTAACTCGTTTGTTCCTCCTGCTTTTGAAGCTATATCACTTATATCGCATGGATTTGAAGCAAACTATCTACATCGCATTGATTTGAAGCTTAATCATGTGTATCGCGTGGATTTGAAGCTAAACCTTCTACATCGCATTGATTTGAAGGTAAATCATGTGTCTCGCATGGATTTGAAGCAAACTCGTTTGTTCCGCATGCAGTTGTAGCTAAATAATGTATATCACAAGTATTTGTAGCTAATCCATTTGTTTCGCATGGATCTGAAGCTAAGCCTTCTACTTCGCATTGATTTGAAGTTAAATCATTTGTTTCGCATGGAATTGAAGCTACCACGTTTGTTTCGCATGCAGTTAAAGCTAAATCATGTATATCACAAGTATTTGAAGCTAAATCAATTGTTTCGCATGGATTTGTATCTGAACCTACTACATCGCATTGATTTGAAGCTAAAGCTTGTGTATCGCATGGATTTGAAGCTAAACGTTCTACATCGCATTGATTTGCAGCTGAATCATGTGTATCGCATGGATTTGAAGCTACATCATGTGTTATACTTGGATATGAAGCTAAACCTTCTACATCGCATTGATTTGAAGCAAAATCATGTGTCTCGCATGGAATTGAAGCTACCTCGTTCGTTCCTACAGCTTTTGAAGCTATATCACTTATATCGCAAGTATTTGTAGCTAAACCATTTGTTTTGCATGGATTTGAAGCTAAGCCTACTACTTCGCATTCATTTGAAGCTAAATCATTTGTTTGGCATGGATTTGAATCTAAGCCTTGTCCTTCGAATTGATTTGAAGATAAATCGTGTGTTTCGCATGGATTTGAATCTGAACCTACTACATCGCATTGATTTGAAGCTAAATCTTGTGTATCGCATGGATTTGAAGCTAAACCTTCTACATCGCATTGATTTGAAGCTGAATCATGTGTATCGCATGGATTTGAAGCTAACTCGTTTGTTTCGCATGCAGTTGTAGCTAAACAATGTATATCACAAGTATTTGTAGCTAAACCATTTGTTTTGCATGGATTTGAAGCTAAGCCTTCTACTTCGCATTCATTTGAAGCTAAATCACTTGTTTCGCATGGATTTGAATCTAAGCCTTGTCCTTCGCATTAATTGGAAGATAAATCAAGTGTTTTGCATGGATTTGAAGCCAAACCTTCTACATCGCATTGATTTGAAGCTAAATCATGTGTTTCGCATGAAGTTGAAGCTCAATCATGTCATTCACAAGTATTTGAAGATGAACCATTTGAATCACATTGATTTGAACCCTAGCCTTCTACTTCGCACTGATTTGCAGCTTAATAATGTGTTTCGCTTGGATTTGAAGCTAAACCTTCTACATCGCATTGATTTGAAGCTAAATCATGTGTCTCGCATGGAATTGAAGCTAAACCTTATACATCGCATTGATTTGAAGCTAAATCATGTATATAGCATGGATTTGAAGGTAACTCGTTTGTTTCGCATGCAGTTGTAGCTAAATAATATATATCACAAGCATTTGTAGCTAAACGATTTGTTTGGCATGGATTTGAAGCTAAGCCTTCTACTTCGCATTCATTTGAAGCTAAATCATTTGTTTCGCATGGATTTGAATCTAAGCCTTGTCCTTCGAATTTATTTGAAGCTAAATCATGTGTTTCGTATGGATTAGAAGCTAAACCTTCTACATCGCATTGATTTGAAGCTAAACCTTCTATATTCTATTGATTTGAAGCTAAACCTTCTACCTCTTATTGATTTGAAGCTAAACCTTCTACATCGCACTGATTTGCAGCTAAATAATGTGTTTCGCATGGATTTGAAGCTAAACGTTCTACATCGCATTGATTTGCAGCTGAATCATGTGTATCGCATGTATTTGAAGCTAACTCGTTTGTTTCTCATGCAGTTGTAGCTAAATAATGTGTATCACAAGTATTTGTAGCTAAACCATTTGTTTTGCATGGATTTGAAGCTAAGCCTACTACTTCGCATTCATTTGAAGCTAAATCATTTGTTTGGCACGGATTTGAATCTAAGCCTTGTCCTTCGAATTGATTTGAAGCTAAATCATGTGTTTCGTATGGATTTGAAGCTAAACCTTCTACATCGCATTGATTTGCAGCTGAATCATGTGTTTCGCATGGATTTGAATCTAAGCCTTGTCCTTCGAATTTATTTGAAGCTAAATCATGTGTTTCGTATGGATTTGAAGCTAAACCTTCTACATCGCATTGATTTGAAGCTAAACCTTCTATATTCTATTGATTTGAAGCTAAACCTTCTACCTCTTATTGATTTGAAGCTAAACCTTCTACATCGCACTGATTTGCAGCTAAATAATGTGTTTCGCATGGATTTGAAGCTAAACGTTCTACATCGCATTGATTTGCAGCTGAATCATGTGTATCGCATGGATTTGAAGCTAACTCGTCTGTTTCTCATGCAGTTGTAGCTAAATAATGTGTATCACAAGTATTTGTAGCTAAACCATTTGTTTTGCATGGATTTGAAGCTAAGCCTACTACTTCGCATTCATTTGAAGCTAAATCATTTGTTTGGCATGGATTTGAATCTAAGCCTTGTCCTTCGAATTGATTTGAAGCTAAATCATGTGTTTCGTATGGATTTGAAGCTAAACCTTCTACATCGCATTGATTTGCAGCTGAATCATGTGTTTCGCATGGATTTGAAGCTAAACCTTCCACATCGCATTGATTTGCAGCTGAATCATGTGTTTCGCATGGATTTGAAGCTAACTCGTTCGTTTCGCCTGTATTCGAAGCTATATCACTTATATCGCAAGTATTTGAAGCTAAATCATGTGTTACGCTTGGACTTGAAGCTAAACCTTCTACATCGCATTGATTTAAAGCTAAACCTTCTACATCGCATTGATTTGAAGATAAATCGTGCGTTTCGCATGGATTTGAATCTGAACCTACTACATCGCATTGATTTGAAACTAAATCTTGTGTATCGCATGGATTTGAAGCTAAACCTTCTACATCGCATTGATTTGAAGCTAAATCATGTGTTTCGCATGAAGTTGAAGCTCAATCATGTCATTCACAAGTATTTGAAGATGAACCATTTGAATCACATTGATTTGAACCCTAGCCTTCTACTTCGCACTGATTTGCAGCTTAATAATGTGTTTCGCTTGGATTTGAAGCTAAACCTTCTACATCGCATTGATTTGAATCTAAATCATGTGTCTCGCATGGAATTGAAGCTAAACCTTCTACATCGCATTGATTTGAAGCTAAATCATGTATATAGCATGGATGTGAAGGTAACTCGTTTGTTTCGCATGCAGTTGTAGCTAAATAATATATATCACAAGCATTTGTAGCTAAACGATTTGTTTGGCATGGATTTGAAGCTAAGCCTTCTACTTCGCATTCATTTGAAGCTAAATCATTTGTTTCGCATGGATTTGAATCTAAGCCTTGTCCTTCGAATTTATTTGAAGCTAAATCATGTGTTTCGTATGGATTTGAAGCTAAACTTTCTACATCGCATTGATTTGCAGCTGAATCATGTGTTTCGCATGGATTTGAAGCTAAACCTTCCACATCGCATTGATTTGCAGCTGAATCATGTGTTTCGCATGGATTTGAAGCTAACTCGTTCGTTTCGCCTGTATTCGAAGCTATATCACTTATATCGCAAGTATTTGAAGCTAAATCATGTGTTACGCTTGGACTTGAAGCTAAACCTTCTACATCGCATTGATTTGAAGCTAAACCTTCTACATCGCATTGATTTGCGGCTGAATCATGTGTTTCGCATGGATTTGAATCTAAGCCTTGTCCTTCGAATTTATTTGAAGCTAAATCATGTGTTTCGTATGGATTTGAAGCTAAACCTTCTACATCGCATTGATTTGAAGCTAAACCTTCTATATTCTATTGATTTGAAGCTAAACCTTCTACCTCTTATTGATTTGGAGCTAAACCTTCTACATCGCACTGATTTGCAGCTAAATAATGTGTTTCGCATGGATTTGAAGCTAAACGTTCTACATCGCATTGATTTGCAGCTGAATCATGTGTATCGCATGGATTTGAAGCTAACTCGTTTGTTTCTCATGCAGTTGTAGCTAAATAATGTGTATCACAAGTATTTGTAGCTAAACCATTTGTTTTGCATGGATTTGAAGCTAAGCCTACTACTTCGCATTCATTTGAAGCTAAATCATTTGTTTGGCATGGATTTGAATCTAAGCCTTGTCCTTCGAATTGATTTGAAGCTAAATCATGTGTTTCGTATGGATTTGAAGCTAAACCTTCTACATCGCATTGATTTGCAGCTGAATCATGTGTTTCGCATGGATTTGAAGCTAACTCGTTCGTTTCGCCTGTATTCGAAGCTATATCACTTATATCGCAAGTATTTGAAGCTAAATCATGTGTTACGCTTGGACTTGAAGCTAAACCTTCTACATCGCATTGATTTGAAGCTAAACCTTCTACATCGCATTGATTTGAAGATAAATCGTGCGTTTCGCATGGATTTGAATCTGAACCTACTACATCGTATTGATTTGAAACTAAATCTTGTGTATCGCATGGATTTGAAGCTAAACCTTCTACTTCGCATTGATTTGAAGCTGAATCATGTGTATCGCATGGATTTGAAGCTAACTCGTTTGTTTCGCATGCAGTTGTAGCTAAACAATGTATATCACAAGTATTTGTAGCTAAACCATTTGTTTTGCATGGATTTGAAGCTAAGCCTTCTACTTCGCATTCATTTGAAGCTAAATCATGTGTTTCGCATGAAGTTGAAGCTCAATCATGTCATTCGCAAGTATTTGAAGATGAACCATTTGAATCACATTGATTTGAACCCTAGCCTTCTACTTCGCACTGATTTGCAGCTTAATAATGTGTTTCGCTTGGATTTGAAGCTAAACCTTCTACATCGCATTGATTTGAAGCTAAATCATGTGTCTCGCATGGAATTGAAGCTAAACCTTCTACATCGCATTGATTTGAAGCTAAATCATGTATATAGCATGGATTTGAAGGTAACTCGTTTGTTTCGCATGCAGTTGTAGCTAAATAATATATATCACAAGCATTTGTAGCTAAACGATTTGTTTGGCATGGATTTGAAGCTAAGCCTTCTACTTCGCATTCATTTGAAGCTAAATCATTTGTTTCGCATGGATTTGAATCTAAGCCTTGTCCTTCGAATTTATTTGAAGCTAAATCATGTGTTTCGTATGGATTTGAAGCTAAACCTTCTACATCGCATTGATTTGAAGCTAAACCTTCTATATTCTATTGATTTGAAGCTAAACCTTCTACCTCTTATTGATTTGAAGCTAAACCTTCTACATCGCACTGATTTGCAGCTAAATAATGTGTTTCGCATGGATTTGAAGCTAAACGTTCTACATCGCATTGATTTGCAGCTGAATCATGTGTAACGCATGGATTTGAAGCTAACTCGTTTGTTTCGCATGCAGTTGTAGCTAAATAATGTGTATCACAAGTATTTGTAGCTAAACCATTTGTTTTGCATGGATTTGAAGCTAAGCCTACTACTTCGCATTCATTTGAAGCTAAATCATTTGTTTGGCATGGATTTGAATCTAAGCCTTGTCCTTCGAATTGATTTGAAGCTAAATCATGTGTTTCGTATGGATTTGAAGCTAAACCTTCTACATCGCATTGATTTGCAGCTGAATCATGTGTTTCGCATGGATTTGAAGCTAAACCTTCCACATCGCATTGATTTGCAGCTGAATCATGTGTTTCGCATGGATTTGATGCTAACTCGTTCGTTTCGCCTGTATTCGAAGCTATATCACTTATATCGCAAGTATTTGAAGCTAAATCATGTGTTACGCTTGGACTTGAAGCTAAACCTTCTACATCGCATTGATTTGAAGCTAAATCATGTGTCTCGCATGGAATTGAAGCTATCACTTTTGTTCCTACAGCTTTTGAAGCTATATCACTTATATCGCAAGTATTTGAAGCTAAACCATTTGATTCGCATGGATTTGAAGCTAAGCCTTCTACTTCGCATTAATTGGAAGATAAATCACGTGTTTTGCATGGATTTGAAGCTAAACCTTCTACATCGCATTGATTTGAAGCTAAATCATGTGTTTCGCATGCAGATGAAGCTCAATCATGTCATTCACAAGTATTTGAAGATGAACCATTTGAATCACATTGATTTGAACCCGAGCCTTCTACTTCGCACTGATTTGCAGCTTAATAATGTGTTTCGCATGGATTTGAAGCTAAACGTTCTACATCGCATTGATTTGCAGCTGAATCATGTGTTTCGCATGGATTTGAAGCTAACTCGTTCGTTTCGCCTGTAGTCGAAGCTATATCACTTACATCGCAAGTATTTGAAGCTAAATCATGTGTTACGCTTGGACTTGAAGCTAAACCTTCTACATCGCATTGATTTGAAGCTAAATCAAGTGTCTCGCATGGAATTGAAGCTACCACGTTTGTTTCTACAGCTTTTGAAGCTATATCACTTATATCGCAAGTTTTTGAAGCTAAATCATAT
The DNA here is from genome assembly GCF_051020955.1 of Megalopta genalis. Lineage (NCBI taxonomy): Eukaryota > Metazoa > Arthropoda > Insecta > Hymenoptera > Halictidae > Megalopta > Megalopta genalis. The sequence goes on from NW_027476616.1 coordinate 68,459, forward strand.
GTGTCGCATGGATTTGAATCTGAACCTACTACATCGCATTGATTTGAAGCTAAATCTTGTGTATCGCATGGATTTGAAGCTAAACCTTCTACATCGCATTGATTTGAAGCTGAATCATGTGTATCGCATGGATTTGAAGCTAACTCGTTTCTTTCGCATGCAGTTGTAGCTAAATAATGTATATCACAAGTATTTGTAGCTAAACCATTTGTTTTGCATGGATTTGAAGCTAAGCCTTCTACTTCGCATTCATTTGAAGCTAAATCACTTGTTTCGCATGGATTTGAATCTAAGCCTTGTCCTTCGCATTAATTGGAAGATAAATCAAGTGTTTTGCATGGATTTGAAGCCAAACCTTCTACATCGCATTGATTTGAAGCTAAATCATGTGTTTCGCATGAAGTTGAAGCTCAATCATGTCATTCACAAGTATTTGAAGATGAACCATTTGAATCACATTGATTTGAACCCGAGCCTTCTACTTCGCACTGATTTGCAGCTTAATAATGTGTTTCGCATGGATTTGAAGCTAAACCTTCTACATCGCATTGATTTGAAGCTAAATCATGTGTCTCGCATGGAATTGAAGCTAAACCTTCTACATCGCATTGATTTGAAGCTAAATCATGTATATAGCATGGATTTGAAGGTAACTCGTTTGTTTCGCATGCAGTTGTAGCTAAATAATATATATCACAAGCATTTGTAGCTAAACGATTTGTTTGGCATGGATTTGAAGCTAAGCCTTCTACTTCGCATTCATTTGAAGCTAAATCATTTGTTTCGCATGGATTTGAATCTAAGCCTTGTCCTTCGAATTTATTTGAAGCTAAATCATGTGTTTCGTATGGATTTGAAGCTAAACCTTCTACATCGCATTGATTTGAAGCTAAACCTTCTATATTCTATTGATTTGAAGCTAAACCTTCTACCTCTTATTGAATTGAAGCTAAACCTTCTACATCGCATTGATTTGAAGATAAATCGTGTGTTTCGCATGGATTTGAAGCTAACTCGTTAGTTTCGCATGCAGTTGAATCTACATGACTTATATCGCTAGTATTTGAAGCTAAATCATGTGTATCGCGTGGATTTTGAAGTTAACTCGTTTGATTAGTCTTCATTTGAAGCTATATCACTTACACCACAAGTGTTTGAAGCTAAATCATTTGTTTCGCATGGATTTGAATCTAAGCCTTGTCCTTCGAATTGATTTGAAGCTAAATCATGTGTTTCGTATGGATTTGAAGCTAAACCTTCTACATCGCATTGATTGGAAGCTAAATTTGAGTATGGCATGGATTTGAAGCTAAACCTTCTACTTCGCATTCATTTAAAGCTAAATCATTTGTTTCGCATGGATTTGAATCTACGCCTTGTCCTTCGAATTGATTTGAAGCTAAATCATGTGTTTCGTATGGATTTGAAGCTAAACCTTCTACATCGCATTGATTTTTTTTCGCAGGGGTTACTGCGACGGTTTGTATAAAATAATCTGAGAGTTTTTTTGGTTTTTATATAACGAGAACTTTAATATAACTTGTAACAAAGGCGATGAGGTACAGTGTGTAGAAGGTAAAGGTAAACGAGTGACGGATGATACAGAAATATGGACACGTTGAGAGTCGGAGGAAAACTTGCTAACTGACTTCTCTCGGTCGAGAGGTCCTCGTATTTATTGGTAGGGAAAGTCCTTGAAATTGGTAAGGGAAAGTCCTCGGGAAGCGCGAAGGCCTTTCCCGAAGATTTTCCGACCTGGGTGATCCGGGACCTATGGTCCGAAGCTGTGTCCCAACGTTTTTATTGTTTTATTGCGGGGTGTACGCCTTGCGTCGGGAAAACCCGAAAGAGGCATGTGTACACCCCGCTTTTGAAGGAGGTGTCTTTTTATGTCTGGTCCGCCACATTCACCCCCCTTCCAGTGATTAACGCTAAGGTACAAAATTGTTTGAAAAAAAAATACCTATGGGAGATCAACGTGGTAATCTAAAATATATACATTTTACGGTGTGAATATGTCGCTTATAACATTGATAATGGTATTAGTAGTGGACAGCACTTTTCATGGTTTATAATATGCGTACGCAAGATATATCGGAGTATATTAATAAGTATGTTCGTGAGCTAACGGCATTCCGAAGAAGTCTGGAAATTTTACTCTTCTACCGGAACGTGTTGTCGTTGGTACGTTTGAAGTGCCTTGTGCTTGTACTTCTGGTTGCAGGTTAGTCTTGTTGTGTTGTGTATTATTGTTTGCGGCATCTTTTAATAAATATGCTGGTTTAAGGCGGTCGATGGAGATTTTTGTATGTTTTCCGGCGATATCAAGGGTAAAATATTTTGTTGCGCGGTCGATTACTGTATATGGTCCATCGTATGGTGGCTGTAAGGGTTTTCTTACCGCGTCATGGCGAACGAAGACTTGTTGCGACGTTGCTAGGTCTTTAAAAATAAAAGGTTTTTTCTCTCCGTGTTTAACCGGAGCTGTTGGTTTAATTTCCTTGATATGCTGGCGTAGTTGTTTTACGAAATCATTGGTATCCTGTACTTTATGGTTTTCGAAAAATTCTCCTGGTAAACGGACACTTTCTCCATATACTAGCTCTGTTGAGCTTGCCTGTAGATCTTCTTTGGGTGCTGATCTAATGCCTAATAAAACAATAGGAAGTCGTTGGGTCCATTTGTTGTCTTCATGACACATGATTCCTGCTTTGAGTTGCCTATGGAATCGTTCAACCATTCCGTTGGCTTGCGGGTGGTATGCAGTTGTCATAAGGTAAGAGGCGCCAATCAAACGGGTTAATTCTTTGAATAACTGTGAAGTGAACTGTCTTCCTTGGTCGGTTGTTATTCTCGCGGGGACTCCGAAGCGGCTAATCCAGTTCATAAAAACTTTTGCGACTGCTTCTGCGGTGATTTCTTCCACTGGCCAGGCTTCGGGCCATCGCGTGAATCGGTGCACGCACGTTACGCAGTACTTGAAACCTTCTGAGGATGTCATCGGGCCAACTATGTCCATATGAATGTGTTGGAATCTAGCGCTTGGTGTTTCGAATTTGCCTATAGGTGAAGACACGTGCTTAGATATTTTTGATTTTTGGCATTGTATGCATGTTCGAACCCATTGTGTGCAATCTTTCCGCATGGATGGCCACACAAACCTTTCTGAGATAAGTTTTATAGTGGCCCGTGTACCTGGGTGGGCTAATCCATGGATCCGTTGGAAAACCTTCTTGCGGAATGACGGTACGATATAAGGGCGGGCTCTCTGTGTAGAAATATCGCAGTAGGTGTTGGCTTTACACGGTTCAAAGAAAATAGATTTTAGTTGTAGGTTTGTATCGGATTGCAATAAATGTTGTAGTTCTTCGTCATCGGTTTGTGCTGCGGCGAGAGCTGAATAATTGATCTCTTCGATTTCTTCGATTCTCGATAGAGCGTCTGCGACTACATTATTTATGCCCGAAATATGTTTTATGTCCGATGTGAATTGTGAAATGTAATCAAAGTAACGGAACTGCCTTGGGGATTTTTCTTTCTTTTGGTTAAAAACATAAGTAAGCGGTTTGTGATCTGTGAATATGGTGAAGTTTCTGACTTCTACAGCGTAAATGAAGTACTTTATGGCTTCGTAAATAGCGAGAAGCTCGCGATCGTACGCGCTATACTTAGCTTGAGTTTTTGTCAGGGGGCGAGAGAAAAATCCAAGGGGTTGCCAATCGTTGTTTGTCCTTTGTTGCAAAACGGCTCCTATCGCGTGGTCAGAAGCGTCCACAGTTATTGATAATGGAGCATTTATTGCTGGATGTACCAACAGCGTGGCGTTGGCTAGGCCTTCTTTTATTGCGACGAAAGCTTGTTTGGCCTCTTCGGTCCAATTGATAGGTTTGTTACCTGTCATTTTTGGGCCTGTCAGTAGGCCGTTAAGGGGCTTTTGTCGTGTCGCAGCTGCTGGCAGGAATCGACGGTAGAAGTTAACCATCCCAAGGAAACGGCGTAATTGTTTTACGGTTGTCGGCTGAGGGAAGTTTTTTACGGCGTCGACCTTATGTTCGGGTGGGCGAGTGCCCTTCTCGTCTACCTGGTAGCCGAGAAATTTGACCTGAGAGGCTCCGAATACGTGTTTGCTTGGGTTTATGACAATGCCATATTCCTTAAATCTTTTGAAAATAATCTCGAGGTGTTGCAGATGTTCACTCGGGTTTGCGGAAGCTATTAAAAAATCGTCGAGATAGGCGAAGACGAAATCCAAACCTCGCGTAACTTCGTCTATGAATCTCTGAAAAGTTTGAGCTATCTCGCAAAGGCCGAAGGGTCCGTATAAATATTCAAATAAACCAAAAGGTGTAATTACGGCGGTTTTTGGAATATCCTCCGCAGCTATCGGTATCTGGTGGTAAGCGCGCACGAGGTCGATGGTTGAGACGATTGTTTTCCCGTGTAGATTTTGTGAGAAATCTTCGATGCGTCGTATGGGATATCTATTCGGAATTGTTCGTTTATTCAACCCGCGGTAGTCGACGCAAGGGCGCCATTCTCCGTTTTTTTTCGTGACCATGTGCAACGGTGATGACCATGGGCTCTTAGAAGGTCGAATAATCCCTTGCTTGAGCAGCAGGTCAAATTCCGCTTTTGCTGCTTTATAGCGGTCCGGTGCGAGTCGTCGGACTTTGTGAGAGATAGGCGTTCCGGGGGTCGTTTCAATATGGTGCTCGATACTGTGTTTTGCAGCGCTAGGCGTGCTCGCGGGATGTGTTATTTCACTGTATCGTGAAAGTAAGGCGTGATATTGCGTATCGCCGTGAATTGTCTTGATTGTGACAAATTTGTCCCGTACTATTGAGCCTTGCGTAGTTCGCGATGTTGTGCCATCGACTAAACATCTGTTTTTGATGTCGACGAGTAACACAAAATGACCTAGGAAATCCGCGCCGATGATTGGTTTAGCGATATCCGCTACAATAAATCGCCATATTAACTCGCGACGTAGATCGAAGTCGACTCTCAGCGTAATTGTCCCGTATGTGGGGATCCTTGTACCGTTTGCCGCAAACATTTCGTAATTTGAGCGCGGCGGGTTCGTCGATAAGTACGTCCGAGGGTAAACGCTCACGTCCGCGCCAGTATCAATAAGGTATTGAATCCTTGACGCTTTTTCAGTGATAAAAAGGCGGCTTGTAGGGAACTCGTCATATGTTGCCGCGATTATTGACGAGGATTTGAGTTTCCCGGATTCGCGGTGCACGGAGAAATGCATTTTGTGGCTTTATCCGCGAAGCGTGCGTGGTACCAACACATACCTTGCTTACCACGACTATGGCTACGTTGCCGTGATCTGCCTCGCGTGAAGTTTTTAGTGCGTGGTCGGGCTTCTCTTTCGTTTAATATTGCTGTCAGCGTGGCTACTTGACGCGTTAAAGCTTCTACTTGCTGCGCCAAATTGTTGTCCGGGGCGGGTGTCCTGTCGATGCTGGCTACGTGTGCTCTCGGTGCGAGTTCCACTATTTGGTCGGCGAGTAGGCCGAGTTTCTCCAACGTCGTATCCGTGTGCGTAGCGAGGATTGCTCGTACATGCGTCGGCAACCGGTTGAGCCATATAGTTCGAACTATATTGTCCGGCACTGAATTTTCCAGCCCCCTTAGGTACCGCAAAAACTGTGAAGGTTTCCGGTCCCCCATTTCTTCTCGCTCCAGGAGTCGCTGAAGACGCGATTCGTTCGACTGCGAGAGGCGCGATATGAGCGTCTCTTTCAAAATTTTGAAGGGATTTTCAGCTGGCGGGTTGATAATTAGATCCTGTACCTCGGTTGCATACTTGGTTTCCAAGTTCGAGGCTGCGTACCAGAACTTTTTATTCTCGCTTTTTATTCCCGCTATGAGAAACTGTCCTTCCAGTTGTGCAAAACACATAGCTGGTACCTCGCGTGTGAAGCTAGGTACGCGTATATTAATTTGATTTACCTCTACACCGGAGGCGGTAGTTTGGATGGGGCTGGCGTCTGTCATTTCGTATGAATTAAAAAAAATAAAGTTCACACAGTTTGTATAACACCACTCGGATCGCGAAGTTCGTATGTTGCCGAACGAGATGTCACTAAGAGTTACTAAGTTCTCGGTTATCACGCACTCGCGGTACTCTCGGATCACGTCGGGGTCACCAGTTTGTCGCAGGGGTTACTGCGACGGTTTGTATAAAATAATCCGAGAGTTTTTTTGATTTTTATATAACGAGAACATTAATATAACTTGTAACAAAGGCGATGAGGTACAGTGTGTAGAAGGTAAAGGTAAACGAGTGACGGATGATACAGAAATATGGACACGTTGAGAGTCGGAGGAAAACTTGCTAACTGACTTCTCTCGGTCGAGAGGTCCTCGTATTTATTGGTAGGGAAAGTCCCTGAAATTGGTAAGGGAAAGTCCTCGGGAAGGGCGAAGGCCTTTCCCGAAGATTTTCCGACCGGGGTGATCCGGGACCAATGGTCCTAAGCTGTGTCCCAACGTTTTTATTGTTTTATTGCGGGGTGTACGCCTTGCGTCGAGAAAACCCGAAAAAGGCATGTGTACACCTCGCTTTTGAAGGACGTGTCTTTTTATGTCTGGTCCGCCACAATTTGAAGCTAAACCTTCTACCTCTTATTAATTTGAAGCAAACCTTCTTCATCGCATTGATTTGCAGCTAAATCGTGTGTTTCGCATAGATTTGAAGCTAACTCGTTAGTTTCGCATGCAGTTGTAGCTAAATAATGTATATCACAAGTATTTGTAGCTAAACCATTTGTTAGGTATGGATTTGAAGCTACACCTTTTACTTCGCATTGATTTGAAGCTAAATCATTTGTTTCGCATGGAATTGAAGCTACCTCGTTTGTTCCTCCTGCTTTTGAAGCTATATCACTTATATCGCATGGATTTGAAGCTAAATCATATGTGTCGCATGGATTTGAAGCTGAACCTACTACATCGCATTGATTTGAATCTAAATCTTGTGTATCGCATGGATTTGAAGCTAAACCTTCCACATCGCATTGATTTGAAGCTAAATCATTTGTTTCGAATGGATTTGAATCTAAGCCTTGTCCTTCGAATTGATTTGAAGCTAAATCATGTGTTTCGTATGGATTTGAAGCTAAACTTTCTACATCGCATTGATTTGAAGCTAAACCTTCTACATTCTACTGATTTGAAGCTAAACTTTCTACATCTTATTGTTTTGAAGCTAAACCTTCTACATCGCATTGATTTGAAGATAAATCATGTGTTTCGCATGGATTTGAAGCTAACTCGTTAGTTTCGCATGCAGTTGTAGCTAAATAATGAATATCACAAGTATTTGTAGCTAAACCATTTGATTCGCATGGATTTGAAGCTAAGCCTTCTACTTCGCATTAAATGGAAGATAAATCACGTGTTTTGCATGGATTTGAAGCTAAACCTTCTACATCGCATTGATTTGAAGCTAAATCATGTGTTTCGCATTGATTTGAAGCTAAATCATGTGTTTCGCATGCAGTTGAAGCTAAATCATGTCTTTCACATGTATTTGAAGATGAACCATTTGAATTGCATTGATTTGAACCCGAGCCTTCTACTTCGCACTGATTTGCAGCTAAATAATGTGTTTCGCATGTATTTGAAGCTAATCCTTCTACATCGCATTGATTTGCAGCTAAATCATGTGTTTTGCATGGATTTGATGGTAACTCGTTTGTTTCCCCTGCATTTGAAGCTATATCAGTTATATCAGAAGTATCTGATGCTAAATCATTTGTTTCGCATGGATTTGAAGCTAAACCTTCTTCATCGCATTGATTTGCAGCTAAATCATGTGTTTCGCATGGATTTGAAGCTAACTCGTTCGTTGCGCATGCAGTTAAATCTAAATAACGTATTTCACAAGTATTTGAAGCTAAACCATTTGATTCGCATGGATTTTTGAAGCTAAGCCTTCTACTTCGCATTAATTGGAAGATAAATCACGTGTTTTGCATGGATTTGAAGTTAAACCTTCTACATCGCATTGATTTGAAGCTAAATCATGTGTTTCGCATGCAGTTGAAGCTCAATCATGTCATTCACAAGTATTTGAAAATGAACCATTTGCATCACATTGATTTGAACCCGAGCCTTCTACTTCGCACTGATTTGCAGCTAAATAATGTGCTTCGTATGGATTTGAAGCTGAGCCTTCTACATCGCATTGATTTGAAACTAAATCATGTGTCTCGCATGGAATTGCAGCGAAACCTTCTACATCGCATTGATTTGAAGCTAAATCATGTGTATCGCATGGATTTGAAGTTAACTCGTTTGTTTCGCATGCAGTTGTAACTAAATAATGTTTGTCACAAGTATTTGTAGTTAAACCATTTGTTTTGCATGGATTTGAAGCCAAGCCTTCTACTTCGCATTCATTTGAAGCTAAATCATTTGTTTCGCATGGATTTGAATCTAAGCCTTGTCCTTCGAATTGATTTGAATCTAAATCATGTGTGTCGTATGGATTTGAAGTTAAACCTTCTACTTCGCATTTATTTGAAGCTAAACCTTCTATATTCTATTGATTCGAAGCTAAACCATCTACCTCTTATTGATTTGAAGCTAAACCTTCTACATCGCATTGATTTGAAGATAAATCGTGTGTTTCGCATGGATTTGAAGCTAACTCGTTAGTTTCGCATGCAGTTGTAGCTAAATAATGTATATCACAAGTATTCGTAGCTAAACCATTTGTTTTGCATGGATTTGAAGCTACGCCTTCTACTTCGCATTGATTTGAAGCTAAATCATGTGTTTCGCATGGAATTGAAGCAACCTCGTTTGTTCCTCCAGCTTTTGAAGCTATATCACTTATATCGCAAGTATTTGAAGCTAAATCATATGTGTCGCATGGATTTGAAGCTGAACCTTATACATCGCATTGATTTGAATCTAAATCTTGTGTATCGCATGGATTTGAAGCTAAACCTTCTACATCACATTGATTTGCAGCTAAATCGTGTGTTTCGCATGGATTTGAAGCTAACTCGTTCGTTTTGCCTGCACTTGAATCTACATCACTTATATCGCAAGTGTTTGAAGCTAAATCATGTGTATCGCATGGATTTGAAGTTAACTCGTTTGTTTCGCATGCAGTTGTAGCTAAATAATGTATATCACAAGTATTTGTAGTTAAACCATTTGTTTTGCATGGATTTGAAGCCAAGCCTTCTACTTCGCATTCATTTGAAGCTAAATCATTTGTTTCGCATGGATTTGAAGCTAAACCACCTTCATCGCATTGATTTGCAGATAAATCATGTGTTTCGCATGGATTTGAAACTAACTCGTTCGTTGCGCATGCAGTTAAATCTAAATAACGTATATCACAAGTATTTGAAGCTAAACCATTTGATTCGCATGGATTTGAAGCTAAGCCTTCTACATCGTATTGATTTGAAGCTAAATCATGTGTCTCGCATGGAACTGAAGCTACCTCGTTTGTTCCTACAGCTTTTGAAGCTATATCACTTATATCGCAAGAATTTGAAGCTAAATCATATGTGTCGCATGGATTTGAAGCTGAACCTACTACATCGCATTGATTTGAATCTAAATCTTGTGTATAGCATGGATTTGAAGCTAAACCTTCCACATCGCATTGATTTGAAGCTAAATCATTTGTTTCGAATGGATTTGAATCTAAGCCTTGTCCTTCGAATTGATTTGAAGCTAAATCATGTGTTTCGTATGGATTTGAAGCTAAACTTTCTACATCGCATTGATTTGAAGCTAAACCTTCTACATTCTATTGATTTGAAGCTAAACCTTCTACATCTTATTGTTTTGAAGCTAAACCTTCTACATCGCATTGATTTGAAGATAAATCATGTGTTTCGCATGGATTTGAAGCTAACTCGTTTGTTTCGCATGCAGTTGTAGCTAAATAATGAATATCACAAGTATTTGTAGCTAAACCATTTCAATCGCATGGATTTGAAGCTAATCCTTCTACATCGCATTGATTTCCAGCTAAATCATGTGTTTTGCATGGATTTGATGCTAACTCGTTTGTTTCCCCTGCATTTGAAGCTATATCAGTTGTATCAGAAGTATCTGTTGCTAAATCATTTGTTTCGCATGGATTTGAAGCTAAACCTTCTACATCGCTTTGATTTGAAGCTAAATCATGTGTATCGCATGGATTTTGAAGCTAACACGATTGATTAGTCTTCATTTGAAGCTATATCACTTACACCCCAAGTGTTTGAAACTATATCATTTGTTTCGCATGGATTGGAAGCTAAACCTTCTTCATCGCATTGATTTGCAGCTAAATCATGTGTTTCGCATGGATTTGAAGCTAACTCGTTCGTTGCGCATGCAGTTAAATCTAAATAACGTATATCACAAGTATTTGAAGCTAAACCATTTGATTCGCATGGATTTGAAGCTAAGCCTTCTACTTCGCATTAATTGGAAGATAAATCACGTGTTTTGCATGGATTTGAAGTTAAACCTTCTACATCGCATTGATTTGAAGCTAAATCATGTGTTTCGCATGCAGTTGAAGCTCAATCATGTCATTCACAAGTATTTGAAGATGAACCATTTGCATCACATTGATTTGAACCCGAGCCTTCTACTTCGCACTGATTTGCAGCTAAATAATGTGTTTCGTATGGATTTGAAGCTGAACCTTCTACATCGCATTGATTTGAAACTAAATCATGTGTCTCGCATGGAATTGAAGCTACCTCGTTTGTTCCTACAGCTTTTGAAGCTATATCACTTATATCGCAAGTATTTGAAGCTAAATCATATGTGTCGCATGGATTGAAGCTGAACCTTCTACATCGCATTGATTTGAATCTATATCTTGTGTATCGCATGGATTTGAAGCTAAACCTTCTACATTGCATTGATTTGAAGCTAAATCATGTGTCTCGCATGGATTTGAAGCAAACTCGTTTGTTCCGCATGCAGTTGTAGGTAAATAATGTATATCACAAGTATTTGTAGCTAAACCATTTGTTTTGCATGGTTTTGAAGCTAAGCCTTCTACTTCGTATTCATTTGAAGCTAAATCATTTGTTTCGCATGGATTTGAATCTAAGCATTGTACTTCGAATTGATTTGAAGCTAAATCATGTGTTTCGTATGGATTTGAAGCTGAAAACTTCTAGATCGCATTGATTTGAAGTTAAATCATGTGTCTCGCATGGAGTTGAAGCTACCTCGTTTGTTCCTACAGCTTTTGAAGCTATATCACATATATCGCAAGTATTTGAAGCTAAATCATATGTGTCGCATGGATTTGAAGCTGAACCTACTACATCGCATTGATTTGAAGCTAAATCTTGTGTATGGCATGGATTTGAAGCTAAACCTTCTACATCGCATTGATTTGAAGCTAAACCTTCTACATTCTATTGATTTGAAGCTAAACATTCTACCTCTTATTGTTTTGAAGCTAAACCTTCTACATCGCATTGATTTGCAGCTAAATCATGTGTTTTGCATGGGTTTGATGCTAACTCGTTTGTCTCCCCTGCATTTGAAGCTATATCAGTTATATCAGAAGTATCTGATGCTAAATCATTTGTTTCGCATGGATTTGAAGCTAAACCTTCTACATCGCATTGATTTGAAGCTAAATCATGTGTATCGCAAGGATTTTGAAGCTAACACGATTGATTAGTCTTCATTTGAAGCTATATCACTTACACCCCAAGTGTTTGAAACTATATCATTTGTTTCGCATGGATTTGAAGCTAAACCTTCTTCATCGCATTGATTAGCAGCTAAATCATGTGTTTCGCATGGATTTGAAGCTAACTCGTTCGTTGCGCATGCTGTTAAATCTTAATAACGTATTTCACAAGTATTTGAAGCTAAACCATTTGATTCGCATGGATTTTTGAAGCTAAGCCTTCTACTTCGCATTAATTGGAAGATAAATCACGTGTTTTGCATGGATTTGAAGTTAAACCTTCTACATCGCATTGATTTGAAGCTAAATCATGTGTTTCGCATGCAGTTGAAGCTCAATCATGTCATTCACAAGTATTTGAAGATGAACCATTTGCATCACATTGATTTGAACCCGAGCCTTCTACTTCGCACTGATTTGCAGCTAAATAATATGTTTCGTATGGATTTGAAGCTGAGCCTTCTACATCGCATAGATTTGAAACTAAATCATGTGTCTCGCATGGAATTGCAGCGAAACCTTCTACATCGCATTGATTTGAAGCTAACTCGTTAGTTTCGCATGCAGTTGTAGCTAAATAATGTATGATCACAAGTATTCGTAGCTAAACCATTTGTTTTACATGGATTTGAAGCTACGCCTTCTACATCGTATTGATTTGAAGCTAAATCATGTGTTTCGCATGGAATTGAAGCAACCTCGTTTGTTCCTCCAGCTTTTGAAGCTATATCACTTATATCGCAAGTATTTGAAGCTAAATCATATGTGTCGCATGGATTTGAAGCTGAACCTTCTACATCGCATTGATTTGAATCTAAATCTTGTGTATCGCATGGATTTGAAGCTAAACCTTCTACATCACATTGATTTGCAGCTAAATCATGTGTTTCGCATGGATTTGAAGATAACTGGTTCGTTTCGCCTGCAGTTAAATCTAAATAACGTATATCACAAGAATTTGAAGCTAAACCATTTGATTCGCATGGATTTGAAGATAAGCCTTCTACTTCGCATTAATTGGAAGAAAAATCACGTGTTTTGCATGGATTTGAAGCTAAACCTTCTACATCGCATTGATTTGAAGCTAAATCATGTGTTTCGTATGGATTTGAAGCAAAACCTTCTACATCGCATTGACTTGAAGCTAAACCTTCTACATACTATTGATTTGAAGCTAAACCTTCTACCTCTTATTGTCTTGAAGCTAAACCTTCTACATCGCATTGATTTGCAGCTAAATAATGTGTTTCGCATGGATTTGAAGCTAACTCGTTCGTTTTGCCTGCAGTTGTATCTACATCACTTATATCGCAAGTGTTTGAAGCTAAATCATGTGTATCGCGTGGATTTTGAAGCTAACTCATTTGATTAGTCTGCATTTGAAGCTATATCACTTATACCCCAAGTGTTTGAAGCTAAATCATATGTTTCGCGTGGATTTGAAGCTAAACTTTCTACATCGCATTGATTAGAAGCAAAATCATGTGTCTCGCATGGATTTGAAGCTAACTCGTTCGTTTCTCCTCCATTTGAAACTATGTCACTTATATCGCAAGTTTTTGAAGATACGCATTCTACTTCGCATTGATTTGAAGCTAAATCATTTGTTTCGCATGGAATTGAAGCCTCCTCGTATGTTCCTCCAGCTTTTGAAGCTATATCACTTATATCGCAAGTATTTGAAGCTAAATCATATGTGTCGCATGGATTTGAAGCTGAATCTACTACATCGCATTGATTTGAAGCTAAATCTTGTGCATCGCATGGATTTGAAGCTAAACCTTCTACATCGCATTGATTTGAAGCTAAATCATTTGTTTCGCATGGATTTGAATCTAAGCCTTGTACTTCGAATTGATTTGAAGCTAAATCATGTGTTTCGTATGGATTTGAAGCTAAACCTTCTACATCGCATTGATTTGAAGCTAAACCTTCTACATTCACTTGATGTGAAGCTAAACCTTCTTCCTCTTATTGTTTCGAAGCTAAACCTTCTACATCGCATTGATTTGCAACTAAATCATGTGTTTCGCATGGATTTGAAGCTAAACCTTCTACATCGCATTAATTAGAAGCTAAATCATGTGTCTCGCATGGATTTGAAGCTAACTCGTTCGTTTCGCCTCCATTTGAAACTATGTCACTTATATCGCTAGTATTTGAAGCTAAATCATGTGTATCGCATGGATTTGAAGTTAACTTGTTTGTTTCGCATGCAGTTGTAGCTAAATAATGTATATCACAAATATTTGTTGTTAAACCATTTGTTTTGCATGGATTTGAAGCCAAGCCTTCTACTTCGCATTCATTTGAAGCTAAATCATTTGTTTCGCATGGATTTGAATCTAAGCCTTGTCCATCGAATTGATTTGAATCTAAATCATGTGTGTCGTATGGATTTGAAGCTAAACCTTCTACATCGCATTTATTTGAAGCTAAACCTTCTATATTGTATCGATTTGAAGATAAATCGTGTGTTTCGCATGGATTTGAAGCTAACTCGTTAGTTTCGCATGCAGTTGTAGCTAAATAATCTATATCACAAGTATTTGTAGCTAAACCATGTGTTTCGTATGGATTTGAAGCTAAACCTTCTACATCGCATTGATTTGAAGCGAAACCTTCTGCATTCTACTGATTTGAAGCTAAACCTTCTACCTCTTATTGTTTTGAAGCTAAACCTTCTACTTCGCATTGATTTGCAGCTAAATCATGTGTTTCGCATAGATTTGAAGCTAACTCGTTCGTTTTGCCTGCAGTTGAATCTACATCACTTATATCGCAAGTGTTCGAAGCTAAATCATGTGTATCGCGTGGATTTTGAAGCTAACTCGTTTGATTAGTCTACATTTGAAGATATATCACTTATACCCCAAGTGTTTGAAGCTAAATCATATGTGCCGCATGGATTTGAAGCTGAACCTTCTACATCGCATTGATTTGAAGCTAAATCATTTGTTTCGCAAGGATTTGAATCTAAGCCTTGTCCTTCGAATTGATTTGAAGCTAAATCATGTGTTTCGTATGGATTTGAAGCTAATCCTTCTACATCGCATTGATTTGCAGCTGAATCATGTGTTTCGCATGGATTTGAAGCTAACTCGTTCGTTTTGCATGCAGTTGAATCTACATCACTTATATCGCAAGTGTTTGAAGCTAAATCATGTGTATCGCGTGGAATTGAAGCTACCTCGTTTGTTCCTACAGCTTTTAAAGCTATATCACTTATATCGCAAGTATTTGAAGCTAAATCATATGTGTCGCATGGATTTGAAGCTGAACCTACTACATCGCATTGACTTGAAGCTAAATCTTGTGTATGGCATGGATTTGAAGCTAAACCTTCTACATCGCATTGATTTGAAGCTAAATCATTTGTTTCGCATGGATTTGAATCTAAGCCTTGTCCTTCGAATTGATTTGAATCTAAATCATGTGTTTCGTATGGATTTGAAGCTAAACCTTCTACATCGCATTGATTTGAAGCGAAACCTTCTACATTCCATTGATTTGAAACTAAACCTTCTACCTCTTATTGTTTTGAAGCTAAACCTTCTACATCGCATTGATTTGCAGCTAAATCATGTGTATCGCATGGATTTGAATCTAAGCCTTGTCCTTCGAATTGATTTGAATCTAAATCATGTGTGTCGTATGGATTTGAAGCTAAACCTTCTACATCGCATTTATTTGAAGCTAAACCTTCTATATTCTATTTATTTGAAGCTAAACCATCTACCTCTTATTGATTTGAAGCTAACCTTCTACATCGCATTGATTTGAAGCTAAATCTTGTGTATCGCAGGGATTTGAAGCTAAACCTTCTACATCACATTTATTTGAAGCTAAACCTTCTATATTCTATTTATTTGAAGCTAAACCATCTACCTCTTATTGATTTGAAGCTAACCTTCTACATCGCATTGATTTGAAGCTAAATCATGTGTCTCGCATGGATTTGAAGCTAACTCGTTCGTTTTGCCTGCAGTTGAATCTACATCACTTATATCGCAAGTGTTTGAAGCTAAATCATGTGTTTCGCGTGGATTTTGAAGCTAACTCATTTGATTAGTCTGCATTTGAAGCTATATCACTTATACCCCAAGTGTTTGAAGCTAAATCATTTGTTTCGCGTGGATTTGAAGCTAAACCTTCTACATCGCATTGATTTGAAGCGAAACCTTCTGCATTCTACTGATTTGAAGCTAAACCTTCTACCTCTTATTGTTTTGAAGCTAAACCTTCTACTTCGCATTGATCTGCAGCTAAATCATGTGTTTCGCATAGATTTGAAGCTAACTCGTTCGTTTTGCCTGCAGTTGAATCTACATCACTTATATCGCAAGTGTTTGAATCTAAATCATGTGTATCGCGTGGATTTTGAAGCTAACTCGTTTGATTAGTCTGCATTTGAAGCTATATCACTTATACCCCAAGTGTTTGAAGCTAAATCATATGTGCCGCATGGATTTGAAGCTGAACCTTCTACATCGCATTAATTTGAAGCTAAATCATTTGTTTCGCAAGGATTAGAAGCTAACTCGTTCGTTGCGCATGCAGTTAAATCTAAATAACGTATATCACAAGAATCTGAAGCTAAACCTTTTGATTCGCATGGATTTGAAGATAAGCCTTCTACTTCGCATTAATTGGAAGAAAAATCACGTGTTTTGCATGGATTTGAAGCTAAACCTTCTACATCGCATTGATTTGAAGCTAAATCATGTTTTTCGCATGCAGTTGAAGCTAAATCATATCTTTCACAAGTATTTGAATATGAACCATTTGCATTGCATTGATTTGAACCCGAGCCTTCTACTTCGCACTGATTTCCAGCTAAATAATGTGTTTCGCATGGATTTGAAGCTAAACCTCCTACATCGCATTGATTTGAAGCTAAATCATGTGCATCGCATGGATTTGAATTTAACTCGTTTGTATCGCATGCAGTTGTAGCTAAATAATGTATATCACAAGTATTTGTAGTTAAACCATTTGTTTTGCATGGATTTGAAGCCAAGCCTTCTACTTCGCATTCATTTGAAGCTAAATCATTTGTTTCGCATGGATTTGAATCCAAGCCTTGTCCTTCGAATTGATTTGAAGCTAAATCATGTGCTTCGTTTGGATTTGAAGCTAAACCTTCTACATCGCATTGATTAGAAGCTAAACCTTCTATATTCTATTGATTTGAAGCTAAACCTTCTACCTCTTATTGATTTGAAGCTAAACCTTCTACATCGCAATAATATGATGATAAATCGTGTGATTCGCATGGATTTGAAGCTAACTCGTTAGTTTCGCATGCAGTTGTAGCTAAATAATGAATATCACAAGTATTTGTAGCTAAACCATTTGATTCGCATGGATTTGAAGCTAAGCCTTCTACTTCGCATTAATTGGAAGATAAATCACGTGTTTTGCATGGATTTGAAGCTAAACCTTCCACAACGCATTGATTTGAAGCTAAATAATGTGTTTCGCATTGATTTGAAGCTAAGTCATGTGTTTCGCATTGATTTGCAGCTGAATCATGTGTTTCGCATGGATTTGAAGCTAACTCGTTCGTTTTGCCTGCAGTTGAATCTACATCACTTATATCGCAAGTGTTTGAAGCTAAATCATGTGTATCGCGTGGAATTGAAGCTACCTCGTTTGTTCCTACAGCTTTTAAAGCTATATCACTTATATCGCAAGTATTCGAAGCTAAATCATATGTGTCGCATGGATTTGAAGCTGAACCTTCTACATCGCATTGATTTGAATCTAAATCTTGTGTTTCACATGGATTTGAAGCTAAACCTTCTACATCACATTGATTTGCAGCTAAATCATGTGTTTCGCATGGATTTAAAGCTAACTCGTTCGTTTCGCCTGCAGTTGAATCTACATCAGTTATATCGCTAGTATTTGAAGCTAAATCATGTGTATCGCGTGGATTTTGAAGCTAACTCGTTTGATTGGTCTGCATTTGAAGCTATATCACTTATACCCCAAGTGTTTGAAGCTAAGTCATTTGTTTCGCGTGGATCTGAAGCTAAACCTTCTACATCGCATTGATTTGAAGCTAAATCATGTATCTCGCATGGATTTCAAGCTAACTCGTTTGTTTCTTCTGCATTTGAAGCTACATCACTAATATTGAGAGTATTTGAAGCTAAATCATGTGTTTCGCTTCGATTTGAATCCAAATCATGTGTTTCGTCTGCATTTGAAGCTATATCACATATACCCAAAGTGTTTGAAGCTAAATCATTTGTTTCGCGTGGATTTGAAGCTAAACTTTCTACATCGCATTGATTTGCAGCTAAATCATGTGTTTCGCATGGATTTGAAGCTAACTCGTTCGTTTCGCCTGCAGTTGAATCTACATCACTTATATCGCTAGTATTTGAAGTTAAATCATGTGTATCGCGTGGATTTTGAAGCTAACTCGTTTGATTAGTTTTCATTTGAAGCTATATCTCTTACACCCCAAGTGTTTGAATCTATATCATTTGTTTCGCATGGATTTGAAGCTAAACCTTCTTCATCGCATTGATTTGCAGCTAAATCATGTGTTTCGCATGGATTAGAAGCTAATTCGAACGTTGCGCATGCAGTTAAATCTAAATAACGTATATCACAAGTATTTGAAGCTAAACCATTTGATTCGCATGGATTTGAAGCTAAGCCTTCTACTTCGCATTAATTGGAAGCTAAATCATGTGTTTCGCATTGATTTGCAGCTGAATCATGTGTTTCGCATGGATTTGAAGCTAACTCGTTCGTTTTGCCTGCAGTTGAATCTACATCACTTATATCGCAAGTGTTTGAAGCTAAATCATGTGTATCGCGTGGAATTGAAGCTACCTCGTTTGTTCCTACAGCTTTTAAAGCTATATCACTTATATCGCAAGTATTTGAAGCTAAATCATATGTGTCGCATGGATTTGAAGCTGAACCTACTACATCGCATTGATTTGAAGCTAAATCTTGTGTATGGCATGGATTTGAAGCTAAACCTTCTACATCCCATTGATTTGAAGCTAAATCATATGTATCGCATGGATTTGAAGTTAACTCGTTTGTTTCGCATGCAGTTGTAGCTAAATAATGTATATCACAAGTATTTGTAGTTAAACCATTTGGTTTGCATGGATTTGAAGCTAACTCGTTAGTTTCGCATGCAGTTGTAGTTAAATAATGTATATCATAAGTATTTGTAGCTAAACCATTTGTTTCTAATGGATTTGAAGCTACGCCTTCTACTTCGCATTGATTTGAAGCTAAATCATTTGTTTCGCATAGAATTGAAACTACCTCGTTTGTTCCTGCTGCTTTTGAAGCTATATCACTTATATCGCATGGATTTGAAGCTGAACCTACTACATCGCATTGATTTGAAGCTAAATCTTGTATATCGCATGGATTTGAAGCAAACTATCTACATCGCATTGATTTGAAGCTTAATCATGTGTATCGCATGGATTTGGAGCTACGCCTTCTACTTCGCATTGATTTGAAGCTAAATCATTTGTTTCGCATGGAATTGAAGCTATCTCGTTTGTTCCTCCTGCTTTTGAAGCTATATCACTTATATCGCATGGATTTGAAGCTGAACCTACTACATCGCATTGATTTGAAGCTAAATCTTGTGTATCGCATGGATCTGAAGCTAAGCCTTCTACTTCGCATTGATTTGAAGTTAAATCATTTGTTTCCCATGGAATTGAAGCTTCCACGTTTGTTCCTCCAGCTTTTGAAGCTATATCACTTATATCGCAAGTATTTGAAGCTAAATCATATGTGTCGCATGGATTTGAAGCTGAACCTACTACATCGCATTGATTTGAAGCTAAATCTTGTGTATGGCATGGATTTGAAGCTAAACCTTCTACATCCCATTGATTTGAAGCTAAATCATATGTATCGCATGGATTTGAAGTTAACTCGTTTGTTTCGCATGCAGTTGTAGCTAAATAATGTATATCACAAGTATTTGTAGTTAAACCATTTGGTTTGCATGGATTTGAAGCTAACTCGTTAGTTTCGCATGCAGTTGTAGTTAAATAATGTATATCATAAGTATTTGTAGCTAAACCATTTGTTTCTAATGGATTTGAAGCTACGCCTTCTACTTCGCATTGATTTGAAGCTAAATCATTTGTTTCGCATGGAATTGAAGCTATCTCGTTTGTTCCTCCTGCTTTTGAAGCTATATCACTTATATCGCATGGATTTGAAGCTGAACCTACTACATCGCATTGATTTGAAGCTAAATCTTGTGTATCGCATGGATCTGAAGCTAAGCCTTCTACTTCGCATTGATTTGAAGTTAAATCATTTGTTTCCCATGGAATTGAAGCTTCCACGTTTGTTCCTCCAGCTTTTGAAGCTATATCACTTATATCGCAAGCATTTGAAGCTAAATCATATGTGTCGCATGGATTTGAAGCTGAACCTTCTACATCGCATTGATTTGAATCTAAATCTTGTGTATCGCATGGATTTGAAGCTAAACCTTCTACATCACATTGATTTGAAGCTAAACCTTCTACATCACATTGATTTGAAGCTAAATCATGTGTCTCGCATGGATTTCAAGCAAACTCGTTTGTTTCTTCTGCATTTGAAGCTACATCACTAATATCGAGAGTATTTGAAGCTAAATCATGTGTTTCGCTTCGATTTGAATCCAAATCATGTGTTTCGTCTGCATTTGAAGCTATATTACTTATATCGTAATTATCTGAAGCTAAATCATCTGTGTCGCATGGATTTGCAGCTAAACCTTCTACATAGCATTGATTTGAAGCTAAATCATATGTTTCGCATGGATTTGAAGCAAACTCGTTTGTTCCGCATGCAGTTGTAGCTAAATAATGTATATCACAAGTATTTGTAGCTAATCCATTTATTTCGCATGGATTTGAAGCTAAACCTTCAACATCGCATTGATTTGCAACCAAATCATGTGTTTCGCATGGATTTGAAGCTAACTCGTTCGTTTCGCCAGCAATTGAATCTACATCACTTATATCGCTAGTATTTGAAGTTAAATCATGTGTATCGCGTGGATTTTGAAGCTAACTCGATTGATTAGTTTGCATTTGAAGCTATATCTCTTACACCCCAAGTGTTTGAAGCTATATCATTTGTTTCGCATGGATTTGAAGCTAAACCTTCTTCATCGCATTGATTTGCAGCTGAATCATGTGTTTCGCATTGATTTGAAGCTAAGTCATGTGTTTCGCATGCAGTTGAAGCTAAATCATGTCTTTCACAAGTATTTGAAGATGAACCATTTGAATTGCATTGATTTGAACCCGAGCCTTCTACTTCGCACTGATATGCAGCTAAACAATGTGTTTCGCATGGATTTGAAGCTAATCCTTCTACATCGCATTGATTTGCAGCTGAATCATGTGTTTCGCATGGATTTGAAGCTAAACCTTCTACCTCTTATTGTCTTGAAGCTAAACCTTCTACATCGCATTGATTTGCAGCTAAATAATGTGTTTCGCATGGATTTGAAGCTAACTCGTTCGTTTTGCCTGCAGTTGTATCTACATCACTTATATCGCAAGTGTTTGAAGCTAAATCATGTGTATCGCGTGGATTTTGAAGCTAACTCATTTGATTAGTCTGCATTTGAAGCTATATCACTTATACCCCAAGTGTTTGAAGCTAAATCATTTGTTTCGCGTGGATTTGAAGCTAAACTTTCTACATCGCATTGATTAGAAGCAAAATCATGTGTCTCGCATGGATTTGAAGCTAACTCGTTCGTTTCTCCTCCATTTGAAACTATGTCACTTATATCGCAAGTTTTTGAAGATACGCATTCTACTTCGCATTGATTTGAAGCTAAATCATTTGTTTCGCATGGAATTGAAGCCTCCTCGTATGTTCCTCCAGCTTTTGAAGCTATATCACTTATATCGCAAGTATTTGAAGCTAAATCATATGTGTCGCATGGATTTGAAGCTGAACCTACTACATCGCATTGATTTGAAGCTAAATCTTGTGCATCGCATGGATTTGAAGCTAAACCTTCTACATCGCATTGATTTGAAGCTAAATCATTTGTTTCGCATGGATTTGAATCTAAGCCTTGTACTTCGAATTGATTTGAAGCTAAATCATGTGTTTCGTATGGATTTGAAGCTAAACCTTCTACATCGCATTGATTTGAAGCTAAACCTTCTACATTCACTTGATGTGAAGCTAAACCTTCTTCCTCTTATTGTTTCGAAGCT
The DNA here is from genome assembly GCF_051020955.1 of Megalopta genalis. Lineage (NCBI taxonomy): Eukaryota > Metazoa > Arthropoda > Insecta > Hymenoptera > Halictidae > Megalopta > Megalopta genalis. The sequence continues at coordinate 90,392 of NW_027476616.1, forward strand.
AAACCTTCTACATCGCATTGATTTGCAACTAAATCATGTGTTTCGCATGGATTTGAAGCTAAACCTTCTACATCGCATTAATTAGAAGCTAAATCATGTGTCTCGCATGGATTTGAAGCTAACTCGTTCGTTTCGCCTCCATTTGAAACTATGTCACTTATATCGCTAGTATTTGAAGCTAAATCATGTGTATCGCATGGATTTGAAGTTAACTTGTTTGTTTCGCATGCAGTTGTAGCTAAATAATGTATATCACAAATATTTGTTGTTAAACCATTTGTTTTGCATGGATTTGAAGCCAAGCCTTCTACTTCGCATTCATTTGAAGCTAAATCATTTGTTTCGCATGGATTTGAATCTAAGCCTTGTCCATCGAATTGATTTGAATCTAAATCATGTGTGTCGTATGGATTTGAAGCTAAACCTTCTACATCGCATTTATTTGAAGCTAAACCTTCTATATTGTATCGATTTGAAGATAAATCGTGTGTTTCGCATGGATTTGAAGCTAACTCGTTAGTTTCGCATGCAGTTGTAGCTAAATAATCTATATCACAAGTATTTGTAGCTAAACCATGTGTTTCGTATGGATTTGAAGCTAAACCTTCTACATCGCATTGATTTGAAGCGAAACCTTCTGCATTCTACTGATTTGAAGCTAAACCTTCTACCTCTTATTGTTTTGAAGCTAAACCTTCTACTTCGCATTGATTTGCAGCTAAATCATGTGTTTCGCATAGATTTGAAGCTAACTCGTTCGTTTTGCCTGCAGTTGAATCTACATCACTTATATCGCAAGTGTTCGAAGCTAAATCATGTGTATCGCGTGGATTTTGAAGCTAACTCGTTTGATTAGTCTACATTTGAAGATATATCACTTATACCCCAAGTGTTTGAAGCTAAATCATATGTGCCGCATGGATTTGAAGCTGAACCTTCTACATCGCATTGATTTGAAGCTAAATCATTTGTTTCGCAAGGATTTGAATCTAAGCCTTGTCCTTCGAATTGATTTGAAGCTAAATCATGTGTTTCGTATGGATTTGAAGCTAATCCTTCTACATCGCATTGATTTGCAGCTGAATCATGTGTTTCGCATGGATTTGAAGCTAACTCGTTCGTTTTGCATGCAGTTGAATCTACATCACTTATATCGCAAGTGTTTGAAGCTAAATCATGTGTATCGCGTGGAATTGAAGCTACCTCGTTTGTTCCTACAGCTTTTAAAGCTATATCACTTATATCGCAAGTATTTGAAGCTAAATCATATGTGTCGCATGGATTTGAAGCTGAACCTACTACATCGCATTGACTTGAAGCTAAATCTTGTGTATGGCATGGATTTGAAGCTAAACCTTCTACATCGCATTGATTTGAAGCTAAATCATTTGTTTCGCATGGATTTGAATCTAAGCCTTGTCCTTCGAATTGATTTGAATCTAAATCATGTGTTTCGTATGGATTTGAAGCTAAACCTTCTACATCGCATTGATTTGAAGCGAAACCTTCTACATTCCATTGATTTGAAACTAAACCTTCTACCTCTTATTGTTTTGAAGCTAAACCTTCTACATCGCATTGATTTGCAGCTAAATCATGTGTATCGCATGGATTTGAATCTAAGCCTTGTCCTTCGAATTGATTTGAATCTAAATCATGTGTGTCGTATGGATTTGAAGCTAAACCTTCTACATCGCATTTATTTGAAGCTAAACCTTCTATATTCTATTTATTTGAAGCTAAACCATCTACCTCTTATTGATTTGAAGCTAACCTTCTACATCGCATTGATTTGAAGCTAAATCTTGTGTATCGCAGGGATTTGAAGCTAAACCTTCTACATCACATTTATTTGAAGCTAAACCTTCTATATTCTATTTATTTGAAGCTAAACCATCTACCTCTTATTGATTTGAAGCTAACCTTCTACATCGCATTGATTTGAAGCTAAATCATGTGTCTCGCATGGATTTGAAGCTAACTCGTTCGTTTTGCCTGCAGTTGAATCTACATCACTTATATCGCAAGTGTTTGAAGCTAAATCATGTGTTTCGCGTGGATTTTGAAGCTAACTCATTTGATTAGTCTGCATTTGAAGCTATATCACTTATACCCCAAGTGTTTGAAGCTAAATCATTTGTTTCGCGTGGATTTGAAGCTAAACCTTCTACATCGCATTGATTTGAAGCGAAACCTTCTGCATTCTACTGATTTGAAGCTAAACCTTCTACCTCTTATTGTTTTGAAGCTAAACCTTCTACTTCGCATTGATCTGCAGCTAAATCATGTGTTTCGCATAGATTTGAAGCTAACTCGTTCGTTTTGCCTGCAGTTGAATCTACATCACTTATATCGCAAGTGTTTGAATCTAAATCATGTGTATCGCGTGGATTTTGAAGCTAACTCGTTTGATTAGTCTGCATTTGAAGCTATATCACTTATACCCCAAGTGTTTGAAGCTAAATCATATGTGCCGCATGGATTTGAAGCTGAACCTTCTACATCGCATTAATTTGAAGCTAAATCATTTGTTTCGCAAGGATTAGAAGCTAACTCGTTCGTTGCGCATGCAGTTAAATCTAAATAACGTATATCACAAGAATCTGAAGCTAAACCTTTTGATTCGCATGGATTTGAAGATAAGCCTTCTACTTCGCATTAATTGGAAGAAAAATCACGTGTTTTGCATGGATTTGAAGCTAAACCTTCTACATCGCATTGATTTGAAGCTAAATCATGTTTTTCGCATGCAGTTGAAGCTAAATCATATCTTTCACAAGTATTTGAATATGAACCATTTGCATTGCATTGATTTGAACCCGAGCCTTCTACTTCGCACTGATTTCCAGCTAAATAATGTGTTTCGCATGGATTTGAAGCTAAACCTCCTACATCGCATTGATTTGAAGCTAAATCATGTGCATCGCATGGATTTGAATTTAACTCGTTTGTATCGCATGCAGTTGTAGCTAAATAATGTATATCACAAGTATTTGTAGTTAAACCATTTGTTTTGCATGGATTTGAAGCCAAGCCTTCTACTTCGCATTCATTTGAAGCTAAATCATTTGTTTCGCATGGATTTGAATCCAAGCCTTGTCCTTCGAATTGATTTGAAGCTAAATCATGTGCTTCGTTTGGATTTGAAGCTAAACCTTCTACATCGCATTGATTAGAAGCTAAACCTTCTATATTCTATTGATTTGAAGCTAAACCTTCTACCTCTTATTGATTTGAAGCTAAACCTTCTACATCGCAATAATTTGATGATAAATCGTGTGATTCGCATGGATTTGAAGCTAACTCGTTAGTTTCGCATGCAGTTGTAGCTAAATAATGAATATCACAAGTATTTGTAGCTAAACCATTTGATTCGCATGGATTTGAAGCTAAGCCTTCTACTTCGCATTAATTGGAAGATAAATCACGTGTTTTGCATGGATTTGAAGCTAAACCTTCCACAACGCATTGATTTGAAGCTAAATAATGTGTTTCGCATTGATTTGAAGCTAAGTCATGTGTTTCGCATTGATTTGCAGCTGAATCATGTGTTTCGCATGGATTTGAAGCTAACTCGTTCGTTTTGCCTGCAGTTGAATCTACATCACTTATATCGCAAGTGTTTGAAGCTAAATCATGTGTATCGCGTGGAATTGAAGCTACCTCGTTTGTTCCTACAGCTTTTAAAGCTATATCACTTATATCGCAAGTATTCGAAGCTAAATCATATGTGTCGCATGGATTTGAAGCTGAACCTTCTACATCGCATTGATTTGAATCTAAATCTTGTGTATCACATGGATTTGAAGCTAAACCTTCTACATCACATTGATTTGCAGCTAAATCATGTGTTTCGCATGGATTTAAAGCTAACTCGTTCGTTTCGCCTGCAGTTGAATCTACATCAGTTATATCGCTAGTATTTGAAGCTAAATCATGTGTATCGCGTGGATTTTGAAGCTAACTCGTTTGATTGGTCTGCATTTGAAGCTATATCACTTATACCCCAAGTGTTTGAAGCTAAGTCATTTGTTTCGCGTGGATCTGAAGCTAAACCTTCTACATCGCATTGATTTGAAGCTAAATCATGTATCTCGCATGGATTTCAAGCTAACTCGTTTGTTTCTTCTGCATTTGAAGCTACATCACTAATATTGAGAGTATTTGAAGCTAAATCATGTGTTTCGCTTCGATTTGAATCCAAATCATGTGTTTCGTCTGCATTTGAAGCTATATCACATATACCCAAAGTGTTTGAAGCTAAATCATTTGTTTCGCGTGGATTTGAAGCTAAACTTTCTACATCGCATTGATTTGCAGCTAAATCATGTGTTTCGCATGGATTTGAAGCTAACTCGTTCGTTTCGCCTGCAGTTGAATCTACATCACTTATATCGCTAGTATTTGAAGTTAAATCATGTGTATCGCGTGGATTTTGAAGCTAACTCGTTTGATTAGTTTTCATTTGAAGCTATATCTCTTACACCCCAAGTGTTTGAATCTATATCATTTGTTTCGCATGGATTTGAAGCTAAACCTTCTTCATCGCATTGATTTGCAGCTAAATCATGTGTTTCGCATGGATTAGAAGCTAATTCGAACGTTGCGCATGCAGTTAAATCTAAATAACGTATATCACAAGTATTTGAAGCTAAACCATTTGATTCGCATGGATTTGAAGCTCAGCCTTCTACTTCGCATTAATTGGAAGCTAAATCATGTGTTTCGCATTGATTTGCAGCTGAATCATGTGTTTCGCATGGATTTGAAGCTAACTCGTTCGTTTTGCCTGCAGTTGAATCTACATCACTTATATCGCAAGTGTTTGAAGCTAAATCATGTGTATCGCGTGGAATTGAAGCTACCTCGTTTGTTCCTACAGCTTTTAAAGCTATATCACTTATATCGCAAGTATTTGAAGCTAAATCATATGTGTCGCATGGATTTGAAGCTGAACCTACTACATCGCATTGATTTGAAGCTAAATCTTGTGTATGGCATGGATTTGAAGCTAAACCTTCTACATCCCATTGATTTGAAGCTAAATCATATGTATCGCATGGATTTGAAGTTAACTCGTTTGTTTCGCATGCAGTTGTAGCTAAATAATGTATATCACAAGTATTTGTAGTTAAACCATTTGGTTTGCATGGATTTGAAGCTAACTCGTTAGTTTCGCATGCAGTTGTAGTTAAATAATGTATATCATAAGTATTTGTAGCTAAACCATTTGTTTCTAATGGATTTGAAGCTACGCCTTCTACTTCGCATTGATTTGAAGCTAAATCATTTGTTTCGCATAGAATTGAAACTACCTCGTTTGTTCCTGCTGCTTTTGAAGCTATATCACTTATATCGCATGGATTTGAAGCTGAACCTACTACATCGCATTGATTTGAAGCTAAATCTTGTATATCGCATGGATTTGAAGCAAACTATCTACATCGCATTGATTTGAAGCTTAATCATGTGTATCGCATGGATTTGGAGCTACGCCTTCTACTTCGCATTGATTTGAAGCTAAATCATTTGTTTCGCATGGAATTGAAGCTATCTCGTTTGTTCCTCCTGCTTTTGAAGCTATATCACTTATATCGCATGGATTTGAAGCTGAACCTACTACATCGCATTGATTTGAAGCTAAATCTTGTGTATCGCATGGATCTGAAGCTAAGCCTTCTACTTCGCATTGATTTGAAGTTAAATCATTTGTTTCCCATGGAATTGAAGCTTCCACGTTTGTTCCTCCAGCTTTTGAAGCTATATCACTTATATCGCAAGTATTTGAAGCTAAATCATATGTGTCGCATGGATTTGAAGCTGAACCTACTACATCGCATTGATTTGAAGCTAAATCTTGTGTATGGCATGGATTTGAAGCTAAACCTTCTACATCCCATTGATTTGAAGCTAAATCATATGTATCGCATGGATTTGAAGTTAACTCGTTTGTTTCGCATGCAGTTGTAGCTAAATAATGTATATCACAAGTATTTGTAGTTAAACCATTTGGTTTGCATGGATTTGAAGCTAACTCGTTAGTTTCGCATGCAGTTGTAGTTAAATAATGTATATCATAAGTATTTGTAGCTAAACCATTTGTTTCTAATGGATTTGAAGCTACGCCTTCTACTTCGCATTGATTTGAAGCTAAATCATTTGTTTCGCATGGAATTGAAGCTATCTCGTTTGTTCCTCCTGCTTTTGAAGCTATATCACTTATATCGCATGGATTTGAAGCTGAACCTACTACATCGCATTGATTTGAAGCTAAATCTTGTGTATCGCATGGATCTGAAGCTAAGCCTTCTACTTCGCATTGATTTGAAGTTAAATCATTTGTTTCCCATGGAATTGAAGCTTCCACGTTTGTTCCTCCAGCTTTTGAAGCTATATCACTTATATCGCAAGCATTTGAAGCTAAATCATATGTGTCGCATGGATTTGAAGCTGAACCTTCTACATCGCATTGATTTGAATCTAAATCTTGTGTATCGCATGGATTTGAAGCTAAACCTTCTACATCACATTGATTTGAAGCTAAACCTTCTACATCACATTGATTTGAAGCTAAATCATGTGTCTCGCATGGATTTCAAGCAAACTCGTTTGTTTCTTCTGCATTTGAAGCTACATCACTAATATCGAGAGTATTTGAAGCTAAATCATGTGTTTCGCTTCGATTTGAATCCAAATCATGTGTTTCGTCTGCATTTGAAGCTATATTACTTATATCGTAATTATCTGAAGCTAAATCATCTGTGTCGCATGGATTTGCAGCTAAACCTTCTACATAGCATTGATTTGAAGCTAAATCATATGTTTCGCATGGATTTGAAGCAAACTCGTTTGTTCCGCATGCAGTTGTAGCTAAATAATGTATATCACAAGTATTTGTAGCTAATCCATTTATTTCGCATGGATTTGAAGCTAAACCTTCAACATCGCATTGATTTGCAACCAAATCATGTGTTTCGCATGGATTTGAAGCTAACTCGTTCGTTTCGCCAGCAATTGAATCTACATCACTTATATCGCTAGTATTTGAAGTTAAATCATGTGTATCGCGTGGATTTTGAAGCTAACTCGATTGATTAGTTTGCATTTGAAGCTATATCTCTTACACCCCAAGTGTTTGAAGCTATATCATTTGTTTCGCATGGATTTGAAGCTAAACCTTCTTCATCGCATTGATTTGCAGCTGAATCATGTGTTTCGCATTGATTTGAAGCTAAGTCATGTGTTTCGCATGCAGTTGAAGCTAAATCATGTCTTTCACAAGTATTTGAAGATGAACCATTTGAATTGCATTGATTTGAACCCGAGCCTTCTACTTCGCACTGATATGCAGCTAAACAATGTGTTTCGCATGGATTTGAAGCTAATCCTTCTACATCGCATTGATTTGCAGCTGAATCATGTGTTTCGCATGGATTTGAAGCTAATCCTTCTACATCGCATTGATTTGCAGCTGAATCATGTGTTTCGCATGGATTTGAAGCTAACTCGTTCGTTTTGCCTGCAGTTGAATCTACATCGCTTATATCGCAAGTGTTTGAAGCTAAATCATGTGTATCGCGTGGAATTGAAGCTACCTCGTTTGTTCCTACAGCTTTTAAAGCTATATCACATATAACGCAAGTATTTGAAGCTAAATCATATGTGTCGCATGGATTTGAAGCTGAACCTACTACATCGCATTGATTTGAAGCTAAATCTTGTGTATGGCATGGATTTGAAGCTAAACCTTCTACATCACATTGATTTGCAGCTAAATCATGTTTTTCGCATGGATTTGAAGCTAACTCGTTCGTTTTGCCTGCAGTTGAATCTACATCACTTATACCGCAATTGTTTGAAGCTAAATCGTGTGTATCGCGTGGATTTTGAAGCTAACTCATTTGATTAGTCTGCATTTGAAGCTATATCACATATACCCAAAGTGTTTGAAGCTAAATCATTTGTTTCGCGTGGATTTGAAGCTAAACTTTCTACATCGCATTGATTAGAAGCTAAATCATGTGTCTCGCATGGATTTGAAGCTAACTCGTTCGTTTCGCCTCCATTTGAAACTATGTTACTTATATCGCAAGTATTTTAAGCAAAATCATATGTGCCGCATGGATTTGAAGCTGAACCTACTACATCGCATTGATTTGAAGCTAAATCTTGTGTATGGCATGGATTTGAAGCTAAACCTTCTACATCCCATTGATTTGAAGCTACATCATGTGTATCGCATGGATTTGAAGTTAACTCGTTTGTTTCGCATGCTGTTGTAGCTAAATAATGTATATCACAAGTATTTGTAGTTAAACCGTTTGTTTTGCATGGATTTGAAGCCAAGCCTTCTACTTCGCATTCATTTGAAGCTAAATCATTTGTTTCGCATGGATTTGAATCTAAGCCTTGTCCTTGGAATTGATTTGAATCTAAATCATGTGTGTCGTATGGATTTGAAGCTAAACCTTCTACATCGCATTGATTTGAAGCTAAATCATGGGTCTCGCATGGAATTGAAGCTACCTCGTTTGTTCCTACAGCTTTTGAAGCTATATCACTTATATCGCAAGTATTTGAAGCTAAATCATATGTGTCGCATGTATTAGAAGCTGTACCTACTACTTCGCACCGATTTGCAGCTAAATAATGTGTTTCGCATGGATTTGAAGCTAATCCTTCTACATCGCATTGATTTGCAGTTGAATCATGTGTTTCGCATGGATTTGAAGCTGACTCGTTCGTTTTGCCTGCAGTTGAATCTACATCACTTAAATCGCAAGTGTTTGAAGCTAAATCATGTGTATCGCGTGGAATTGAAGCTACCTCGTTTGTTCCTACAGCTTTTAAAGCTATATCACTTATATCGCAAGTATTTGAAGCTAAATCATATGTGTCGCATGGATTTGAAGCTGAACCTACTACATCGCATTGATTTGAAGCTAAATCTTGTGTATGGCATGGATTTGTAGCTAAACCTTCTACATCCCATTGATTTGAAGCTAAATCATGTGGATCGCATGGATTTGAAGTTAACTCGTTTGTTTCGCATGCAGTTGTAGCTAAATAATGTATATCACAAGTATTTGTAGATAAACCATTTGTTTTGCATGGATTTGAAGCCAAGCCTTCTACTTCGCATTCGTTTGAAGCTAAATCATTTGTTTCGCATTGGTTTGAATATAAGCCTTGTCCTTCGAATTGATTTGAATCTAAATCATGTGTGTCGTATGGATTTGAAGCGAAACCTTCTACATCGCATTTATTTGAAGCTAAACCTTCTATATTCTATTGATTTGAAGCTAAACCTTCTACCTCTTATTGATTTGAAGCTAAACCTTCTACATCGCATTGATTTGAAGATAAATCGTGTGTTTCGCATAGATTTGAAGCTAACTCGTTCGTTTTGCCTGCAGTTGAATCTACATCACTTATATCGCAAGTGTTTGAAGCTAAATCATGTGTATCGCGTGGAATTGAAGCTTCCTCGTTTGTTCCTACAGCTTTTAAAGCTATATCACTTATATCGCAAGAATTTGAAGCTAAATCATATGTGTCGCATTGATTTGAAGCTGAACCTACTACATCGCATTGATTTGAATCTAAATCTTGTGTATCGCATGGATTTGAAGCTAAACCTTCCACATCGCATTGATTTGAAGCTAAATCATGTGTATCGCATGGATTTGAAGCTAAGCCTTCTACTTCGCATTCATTTGAAGCTAAATCACTTGTTTCGCATGGATTTGAATCTAAGCCTTGTCCTTCGAATTGATTTGAAGCTAAATCATGTGTTTCGTATGGATTTGAAGCTAAACCTTCTACATCGCATTGATTTGAAGCTAAACCTACTATATTCGATTGATTTGAAGCTAAACCATCTACCTCTTATTGATTTGAAGCAAACCTTCTACATCGCATTGATTTGAAGATAAATCGTGTGTTTCGCATGGATTTGAAGCTAACTCGTTAGTTTCGCATGCAGTTGTAGCTAAATAATCTATATCACAAGTATTTGTAGCTAAACCATTTGTTTCGCATGGATTTGAAGCTACGCCTTCTACTTCGCATTGATTTGAAGCTAAATCATTTGTTTCGCATGGAATTGAAGCCACCTCGTTTGTTCCTCCAGCTTTTGAAGCTATAACACTTATATCGCAAGTATTTGAAGCTAAATCATATGTGTCACATGGATTTGAAGCTGAACCTCCTACATCGCATTGATTTTAAGCTAAATCATGTGTTTCGCATGGATTTGAAGCTAACTCTTTCGTTTTGCCTGCAGTTGAATCTACATCACTTATATCGCTAGTATTTGAAGCTAAATCATATGTGTCGCATGGATTTGAAGCTGAACCTACTACATCGCATTGATTTGAAGCTAAATCTTGTGTATCGCATGGATTTGAAGCTAAACCTTCTACATCGCATTGATTTGAAGCTAAATCATTTGTTTCGCATGGATTTGAATCTAAGCCTTTTCCTTCGAATTGATTTGAAGCTAAATCATGTGTTTCATATGGATTTGAAGCTAAACCTTCTACATCGCATTGATTTGAAGCTAAACCTTCTACATTCTATTGATTTGAGACTAAACCTCCTTCATCGCACTGATTTGCAGCTAAATCATGTGTTCCGCATGGATTTGAAGCTAACTCGTTCGTTGCGCATACAGTTTTAGCTAAATAATGTATATCACAAGTATTTGTAGCTAAACCATTTGTTTCGCATGGATTTAAAGCTACGCCTTCTACTTCTCATTGATTTGAAGCTAAATCATTTGTTTCGCATGCAGTTGAAGCTAAATCATATCTTTCACAAGTATTTGAAGATGAACCATGTGAATCGCATTGATTTGAACCCGACCCTTCTACTTCGCACTGATTTGCAGCTAAATAATGTGTTTCGCATGGATTTGAAGCTAAACCTTCTACATCGCATTGATTTGATGCTACCTCGTTTGTTCCTACAGCTTTTGAAGCTATATCACTTATATCGCAAGTATGTGAAGCTAAATCATATGTGTCGCATGGATTTGAAGCTGAACCTACTACATCGCATTCATTTGAAGCTAAATCTTGTGTATCGCATGGATTTGAAGCTAAACCTTCTTCACCGCATTGATTTGAAGATAAATCGTGTGTTTCGCATAGATTTGAAGGTTACTCGTTAGATTCGCATACAGTTCTAGCTAAATAATGTATATCACAAGTATTTGTAGCTAAACCATTTGTTTCGCATGGATTTAAAGCTACGCCTTCTACTTCTCATTGATTTGAAGCTAAATCATTTGTTTCGCATGGATTTGAAACTAACTCGTTCTGTTCGCCTGCAGTTGAATCTACATGACTTATATCGCTAGTATTTGAAGCTAAATCATGTGTATCGCGTGGATTTTGAAGCTAACTCGTTTGATTAGTCTTCATTTGAAGCTATATCACTTACACCACAAGTGTTTGAAGCTATATCATTTGTTTCGCATGGATTTGAAGCTAAACCTTCTTCATCGCATTGATTTGCAGATAAATCATGTGTTTCGCATGGATTTGAAGCTAACTCGTTCGTTGCGCATGCAGTTGTATCTAAATAATGTATATCACAAGTATTTGTAGCTAAACCAATTGTTTCGCATGGATTTGAAGCTACGCCTTCTACTTCACATTGATTTGAAGCTAAATCATTTGTTTCGCATGGAATTGAAGCTACCTCGTTTGTTCCTCCTGCTTTTGAAGCTATATCACTTATATCGCATGGATTTGAAGCTGAACCTACTACATCGCATTGATTTGAAGGTAAATCTTGTGTATCGCATGGATTTGAAGCAAACTATCTACATCGCATTGATTTGAAGCTTAATCATGTGTATCGCATGGATTTGAAGCTAAACCTTCTACATCGCATTGATTTGCAGCTAAATCATGTGCTTCGCATGGATTTGAAGATAATACGTTCGTTTCGCCTGCAGTTGAATCTACATCACTTATATCGCTAGTATTTGAAGCTAAATCATGTGTATCGCGTGGATTTTGAAGCTAACTCGTTTGATTAGTCTTCATTTGAAGCTATATCACTTACACCCCAAGCGTTTGAAGCTATATCATTTGTTTCGCATGGATTTGAAGCTAATCCTTCTTCATCGCATTGATTTGCATCTAAATCATGTGTTTCGCATGGATTTAAAGCTAACTCGTTCGTTGCGCATGCAGTTACATCTAAATAACGTATATCACAAGTATTTGAAGCTAAACCATTTGATTCGCATGGATTTGAAGCTAAGCCTTCTACTTCGCATTAATTGGAAGTTAAATCACGTGTTTTGCATGGATTTGAAGCTAAACCTTCTACATCGCATTGATTTGAAGCTAAATCATGTGTTTCGCATGCAGTTGAAGCTAAATCATGTCTTTCACAAGTATTTGAAGATGAACCATTTGAATCGCATTGATTTGAACCCGAGCCTTCTACTTCGCACTGATTTGTAGCTAAATAATGTGTTTCGCATGGATTTGAAGCTAAACCTTCTACATTGCATTGATTTACAGCTGAATCATGTGTTTCGCATGGATTTGAAGCTAACTCGTTCGTTTCGCCTGTATTCGAAGCTATATCACATATAGCGCAAGTATTTGAAGCTAAATCATACGTGTCGCATGGATTTGAAGCTGGACCTACTACATCGCATTGATTTGAAGCGAAACCTTCTACATTCCAGTGATTTGAAGCTAAACCTTCTACCTCTTATTGTTTTGAAGCTAAACCTTCTACATCGCATTGATTTGCAGCTAAATCATGTGTATCGCATGGATTTGAAGTTAACTCGTTTGTTTCGCATGCAGTTGTAGCTAAATAATGTATATCAGAAGTATTTGTAGTTAAACCATTTGTTTTGCATTGATTTGAAGCCAAGCCTTCTACTTCGCATTCATTTGAAGCTAAGTCATTTGTTTCACATGGATTTGAATCTATGCCTTTTCCTTCGAATTGATTTGAATCTATATCATGTGTGTCGTATGGATTTGAAGCTAAACCTTCTACATCGCATTTATTTGAAGCTAAACCTTCTATATTGTATTGATTTGAAGCTAAACCATCTACCTCTTATTGATTTGAAGCAAACCTTCTACGTCGCATTGATTTGAAGATAAATCGTGTGTTTCGCATGGATTTTGAGCTAACTCGTTAGTATCGCATGCAGTTGTAGCTAAATAATCTATATCACAAGTATTTGTAGTTAAACCATTTGTTTCGCATGGATTTGAAGCTACGCCTTCTACTTCGCATTGATTTGAAGCTAAATCATTTGTTTCGCATGGAATTGAAGCCACCTCGTTTGTTCCTCCAGCTTTTGAAGCTATATCACTTATATCGCAAGTATTTGAAGCTAAATCATATTTGTCGCATGGATTTGAAGCTGAACCTTCTACATCGCATTGATTTGAAGCTAAATCTTGTGTATCGCATGGATTTGAAGCTAAACCTTCTACATCACATTGATTTGAAGCTAAATCATTTGTTTCGCATGGAATTGAAGCCACCTCGTTTGTTCCTCCAGCTTTTGAAGCTATATCACTTATATCGCAAGTGTTTGAAGCTAAATCATGTGTATCGCGTGGATTTTGAAGCTAACTCGTTTGATTAGTCTGCATTTGAAGCTATATCACTTATACCCCAAGTGTTTGAAGCTAAATCATTTGTTTCCCGTGAATTTGAAGCTAAACCTTCTACATCGCATTGATTAGAAGATAAATCATGTGTCTCACATGGATTTGAAGCTAACTCGTTCGTTTCGCCTCCATTTGAAACTATGTCACTTATATCGCAAGTATTTAAAGCTAAATCATATGTGCCGCATGGATTTGAAGCTACGCCTTCTACTTCGCATTCATCTGAAGCTAAATCATTTGTTTCGCATGGATTTGAATCTAAGCCTTGCCCTTCGAATTGATTTGAAGCTAAATCATGTGTTTCGTATGGATTTGAAGCTAAACCTTCTACATCGAATTGATTTGAAGCTAAACCTTCTATAATCTATTGATTTGAAGCTAAACCTTCTACCTCTTATTGATTTGAAGCTAAACCTACTACATCGCATTGATTTGAAGCTAAATCTTGTGTATCGCATGTATTTGAAGCAAACTATCTAAATCGCATTGATTTGAAGCTTAATCATGTGTATCGCATGGATTTGAAGCTATACCTTCTACATCGCATAGCTTTGCAGCTAAATCATGTGTTTCGCATGGATTTGAAGATAAAACGTTCGTTTCGCCTGCAGTTGAATCTACATCACTTATATCGCAAGTGTTTGAAGCTAAATCATGTGTATCGCGTGGATTTTGAAGCTAACTCGTTCGTTTCGCCTCGATTTGAAACTATGTCACTTATATCGCAAGTATTTAAAGCTAAATCATATGTGCCGCATGGATTTGAAGCTGAACCTACTACATCGCATTGATTTGAAGCTAAATCTTGTGTATCGAATGGATTTGAAGCTAAACCTTCTACATCACATTGATTTGTAGCTAAATCATTTGTTTCGCATGGATTTGAATCTAAGCCTTGTCCTTCGAATTGATTTGAAGCTAAATCATGTGTTTCGTATGGATTTGAAGCTAAACCTTCTACATCGCATTGATTTGAAGCTAAACCTTCTACATTCTATTGAATTGAAGCTAAACCTTCTACCTCTTATTGTTTTGAAGCTAAAACTTCTACATCGCATTGATTTGCAGCTAAATCATGTGTTTCGCATGGATTTGAAGCTAACTAGTTCGTTTCGCCTGCAGTTGAATCTACATCACTTATATCGCTAGTATGTGAAGCTAAATCATGTGTATCGCGTGGATTTTGAAGCTAACTCGTTTGATTAGTTTTCATTTGAAGCTATACCACTTACACCCCAAGTGTTTGAAGCTATATCATTTGTTTCGCGTGGATTTGAAGCTAAACCATCTACATACTATTGATTTGAAGCTAAACCTTCTACCTCTTATTGTCTTGAAGCTGAACCTTCTACATCACATTCATTTGAAGCTAAATCATTTGTTTCGCATGGATTTGAATCTAAGCCTTGTCCTTCGAATTGATTTGAATCTAAATCATGTGTGTCGTATGGATTTGAAGCTAAACCTTCAACATCGCATTTATTTGAAGCTAAACCTTCTATGTTCTTTTGATTTGAAGCTAAACCATCCACCTCTTATTGATTTGAAGCAAACCTTCTACATCGCATTGATTTGAAGATAAATCGTGTGTTTCGCATGGATTTGAAGCTAACTCGTTAGTTTCGCATGCAGTTGTAGCTAAATAATCTATATCACAAGTGCTTGTAGCTAAACCATTTGTTTCGCATGGATTTGAAGTTACGTCTTCTACTTCGCATTGATTTGAAGCTAAATCATTTGTTTCGCATGGAATTGAAGCCACCTCGTTTGTTCCTCCAGCTTTTGAAGCTATAACACTTATATCGCAAGTATTTGAAGCTAAATCATATGTGTCATATGGATTTGAAGCTGAACCTTCTACATCGTATTGATTTGAAGCTAAATCTTGTGTATCGCAGGGATTTGAAGCTAAACCTTCTACATCACATTGATTTGCAGCTAAATCATGTGTTTTGCATAGATTTGATGCTAACTCGTTTGTTTCCCCTGCATTTGAAGCTATATCAGTTATATCAGAAGTATCTGATGCTAAATCATTTGTTTCGCATGGATTTGAAGCTGAACCTTCTACATCGCATTGATTTGAAACTAAATCATTTGTTTCGCTTGGATTTGAGTCTAAGCATTGTACTTCGAATTGATTTGAAGCTAAATCATGTGTTTCGTATGGATTTGAATCTAAGCCTTGTCCTTCGAATTGATTTGAAGCTAAATCATGTGTATCGCGTGGATTTTGAAGCTAACTCGTTTGGTTAGTCTTCAGTTGAAGCTATATCACTTACACCCTAAGTGTTTTAAGCTATATCATTTGTTTCGCATGGATTTGAAGCTAAACCTTCTTCATCGCATTGATTTGCAGCTAAATCATGTGTTTCGCATGGATTAGAAGCTAACTCGTTCGTTGCGCATGCAGTTAAATCTAAATAACGTATATCACAAGAATTTGAAGCTAAACCATTTGATTCGCATGGATTTGAAGATAAGCCTTCTACTTCGCATTAATTGGAAGAAAAATAACGTGTTTTGCATGGATTTGAAGCTAAACCTTCTACATCGCATTGATTTGAAGCTAAATCATGTGTTTCGTATGGATTTGAAGCTAAACCTTCTACATCGCATTGACTTGAAGCTAAACATTCTACATACTATTGATTTGAAGCTAAACCTTCTACATCGCATTGATTTGCAGCTAAATAATGTGTTTCGCATGGATTTGAAACTAACTTGTTCGGTTCGCCTGCAGTTGAATCTACATGACTTATATCGCTAGTATTTGAAGCTAAATCATGTATATCGCGTGGATTTTGAAGCTAACTCGTTTGATTAGTCTTCATTTGAAGCTATATCACTTACACCACAAGTGTTTGAAGCTATATCATTTGTTTCGCATGGATTTGAAGCTAAACCTTCTTCATCGCATTGATTTGCAGCTAAATCATGTGTTTCGCATGGATTAGAAGCTAACTCGTTCGTTGCGCATGCAGTTAAATCTAAATAACGTATATCACAAGAAATTGAAGCTAAACCATTTGATTCGCATGGATTTGAAGATAAGCCCTCAACTTCGCATTAATTGGAAGAAAAATCACGTGTTTTGCATGGATTTGAAGCTAAACCTTCTACATCGCATTGATTTGAAGCTAAATCATGTGTTTCGTATGGATTTGAAGCTAAACCTTCTACATCGCATTGACTTGAAGCTAAACCTTCTACATACTATTGATTTGAAGCTAAACCTTCTACCTCTTATTGTCTTGAAGCTAAACCTTCTACATCGCATTGATTTGCAGCTAAATAATGTGTTTCGTATGGATTTGAAGCTGAACCTACTACATCGCATTGATTTGAAGCTAAATCTTGTGTATCGCATGGATTTGAAGCTAAACCTTCTACATCGCATTGATTTGAAGCTAAATCATGTGAATCGCATGGATTTGAAGCTAACTCGTTCGTTTCGCATGCAGTTGTAGCTAAATGATGTATATCACAAGTATTTGTAGCTAAACCATTTGTATTGGATGGATTTGAAGCTAAGCCTTCTACTTCGCATTCATTTGAAGCTAAATCATTTGCTTCGTATGGATTTGAAGCTAAACCTTCTACATCGCATTGATTTGAAGCTAAACCTACTATATTCTATTGATTTGAAGCTAAACCTTCTACCTCTTATTCATATGAAGCTAAACCTTCTACATCGCATGGATTTGAAGCTAAGCCTTCTACTTCGCATTCATTTGAAGCTAACTCGTTAGTTCCGCATGCAGTTGTAGCTAAATAATGTATATCACAAGTATTTGTAGCTAAACCATTTGTTTCGCATGGATTTGAAGCTACGCCTTCTACTTCGCATTGATTTGAAGCTACATCATGTGTCTCGCATGGAATTGAAGCTACCTCGTTTGTTCCTACAGCTTTTCAAGCTGTATCACTTATATCGCAAGTATTTGAAGCTAAATCATATGTGTCGCATGGATTTGAAGCCAAACCTTCTACATCGCATTAATTTGAAGCTAAATCTTGTGTATCGCATGGATTTGAAGCTAATCCTTCTACATCACATTGATTAGCAGCTAAATCATGTGTTTCGCATGGATTTGAAGCTAACTCGTTCGTTTAGCCTGCAGTTGAATCTACATCACTTATATCGCAAGTGGTTCAAGCTAAATCATGTGTATCGCGTGGATTTTGAAGCTAACTCGTTTGATTAGTCTGCATTTGAAGCTATATCATTTATACCCCAAGTGTTTGCAGCTATATCACTTATACCCCAAGTGTTTGAAGCTAAATCATTTGTTTCGCGAGGATTTGAAGCTAAACCTTCTACATCGCATTGATTAGAAGTTAAATCATGTGTCGCGCATGGATTTGATGCTAACTCGTTAGTTTCGCATGCAGTTGTAGCTAAATAATGTATATCACAAGTATTCGTAGCTAAACCATTTGTTTTGCATGGATTTGAAGCTACTCCTTCTACTTCGCATTTATTTGAAGCTAAATCATGTGTTTCGCATGGAATTGAAGCAACCTCGTTTGTTCCTCCAGCTTTTGAAGCTATATCACTTATATCGCAAGTATTTGAAGCTAAATCATATGTGTCGCATGGATTTGAAGCTGAACCTACTACATCGCAGTGATTTGAAGCTAAATCTCGTGTATCGCATGGATTTGAAGCTAAACCTTCTACATCGCATTGATTTGAAGCTAAACCATGTGAATCGCATGGATTTGATGCTAACTCGTTCGTTTCGCATGCAGTTGTAGCTAAATGATGTATATCACAAGTATTTGTAGCTAAACCATTTGTTTTGCATGGATTTGAATCTAAGCCTTCTACTTCGCATTCATTTGAAGCTAAGTCATTTGTTTCGCGTGGAATTGAAGCTAAACCTTCTACATCGCATTGATTTGAAGCTAAATCATATGTCTCGCATGGATTTCAAGCTAACTCGTTTGTTTCTTCTGCATTTGAAGCTACATCACTAATATCGAGAGTATTTGAAACTAAATCATTTGTTTCGCACAGATTTGAAGCTAAACCATCTACATCGCATTGATTTGAAGCTAAATCATGTGTTTCTCTTCGATTTGAAGCCAAATCATGTGTTTCGTCTGCATTTGAAGCTATATTACTTATATCGCAATTATCTGAAGCTAAATCATCTGTGTCGCATGGATTTGCAGCTAAACCTTCTACATAGCATTGATTTGAAGCTAAATCATATGTTTCGCATGGATTTGAAGCAAACTCGTTTGTTCCGCATGCAGTTGTAGCTAAATAATGTATATCACAAGTATTTGTATCTAATGCATTTGTTTCGCATGGATTTGAAGCTACGCCTACTACTTCGCATTGATTTGAAGCTAAATCATATGTTTCGCATGGAATTGAAGCTTTCTCGTTTGTTCCTCCAGCTTTTGAAGCTATATCACTTCTATCGCAAGTATTTGAAGGTAAATCATATGTGTCGCATTGATTTGAAGCTGAACCTTCTACATCGCATTGATTTGAATCTAAATCTTGTGTATCGCTTGGATTTGAAGCTAAACCTTCTACATCACAATGATTTGCAGCTAAATCATGTGTTTCGCATGGATTTGAAGCTAACTCGTTCGTTTCGCCTGCAGTTGAACCTACATCACTTATATCGCAAGTATTTGAAGCTAAATCATGTGTATCGCGTGGATTTTGTAGCTAACTCGTTTGGTTAGTCTGCATTTGAAGCTATATCACCTATACCCCAAGTGTTTGAAGCTAAATCATTTGTTTTGCGTGGATTTGAAGCTAAACCTTCTACATCGCATTGATCTGAAGATAAATCGTGTGTTTCGCATAGATTTGAAGCTAACTCGTTAGTTTCGCATGCAGTTGCAGCTAAATAATGTATATCACAAGTATTTGTAGCTAAACCATTTGTTTCGCATGGATTTGAAGCTACGCCTTCTACTTCGCATTGATTTGAAGCTAAATCATTTGTTTTGCATGGAATTGAAGCTACCTCGTTTGTTCCTCCTGCGTTTGAAGCTATATCACTTATATCGCATGGATTTGAAGCTGAACCTACTACACCGCATTGATTTGAAGCTAAATCTTGTGTATCGCATGGATTTGAAGCAAACTATCTACATCGCATTGATTTGCAGCTTAATCATGTGTATCGCATGGATTTGAAGCTAAACCTTCTACATCGCAATGATTTGCAGCTAAATCATGTGTTTCGCATGGATTTGAAGATAACTCGTTCGTTTCGCCTGCAGTTGAATCTACATCACTTATACCGCTAGTATTTGAAGCTAAATCATGTGTATCGCGTGGATTTTGAAGCTAACTCGTTTGTTTCGCATGCAGATGTAGCTAAATAATGTATATCACAAGTATTCGTAGCTAAACCATTTGTTTTGCATGGATTTGAAGCTACTCCTTCTACTTCGCATTTATTTGAAGCTAAATCATGTGTTTCGCATGGAATTGAAGCAACCTCGTTTGTTCCTCCAGCTTTTGAAGCTATATCACTTATATCGCAAGTATTTGAAGCTAAATCATATGTGTCGCATGGATTTGAAGCTGAACCTACTACATCGCATTGATTTGAAGCTAAATCTCGTGTATCGCATGGATTTGAAGCTAAACCTTCTACATCGCATTGATTTGAAGCTAAACCATGTGAATCGCATGGATTTGATGCTAACTCGTTCGTTTCGCATGCAGTTGTAGCTAAATGATGTATATCACAAGTATTTGTAGCTAAACCATTTGTTTTGCATGGATTTGAAGCTAAGCCTTCTACTTCGCATTCATTTGAAGCTAAGTCATTTGTTTCGCGTGGAATTGAAGCTAAACCTTCTACATCGCATTGATTTGAAGCTAAATCATATGTCTCGCATGGATTTCAAGCTAACTCGTTTGTTTCTTCTGCATTTGAAGCTACATCACTAATATCGAGAGTATTTGAAACTAAATCATTTGTTTCGCACAGATTTGAAGCTAAACCATCTACATCGCATTGATTTGAAGCTAAATCTTGTGTATCGCATGGATTTGAAGCTAAACCTTCTACATCACATTGATTTGCAGCTAAATCATGTGTTTCGCATGGATTTGAAGCTAACTCGTTCGTTTTGCCTGCAGTTGAATCTACATCACTTATATCGCAAGTGTTTGAAGCTAAATCATGTGTATCGTGTGGATTTTGAAGCTAACTCGTTTGATTAGTCTGCATTTGAAGCTATATCTCTTATACCCCAAGTGTTTGAAGCTAAATCATTTGTTTCGCGTGGATTTGAAGCTAAACCTTCTACATCGCATTGATGAGAAACTAAATCATGTGTCTCGCATGGATTTGAAGCTAACTCGTTTGTATCGCATGCATTTGAAACTGTATCTCTTATATCGCATTTATCTGATGCTAAATCATTTATGTCGCATGGCTTTAAATCTAAACCATCTACATCGCATTGATTTGAAGCTTAAACGTGTGTTTTACTTGGATTTGAAAGTAACTCGTTAGTTTCCCCTGCATTTGAAGCTATGTCACTTATATCGCAAGGACCTGATGCTAAATCATGTGTTTCGCATGGAATTTGAAGCAAAACCTTTTACATCGCATTGATTTGAAGCTAAATTACGTGTTTCGTTTGGATTTGAAGCTAACTCGTTTGTTTCGCATGCATTTGAATCTGTATCCCTTATAAACGCAAGTATATGGATCTAAATCATTCGTTTCGGATGGATTTGATGCTAAGCCCTCTACTTCGCATTAATTTGAAGCTAAATCATGTGTTTCGCTTGGATTTGAAGCTAACTCGTTTGTTTCGTCTGCATTTGAAGCTATATCACTCATATCGCAAGTATCTGAAGCATTGTGTCGCATTGTTTTTTAAGCTAAACCTTCTACATATCATTGATTTGAAGCTTAATCGTGTGTTTTGCATGAATTTGAAGCTAACTCGTTTGTTTCCCCTGCATTTGAAGCTATATCACTTATATCGCAAGTAGCTGATGCTAAATCAATTTTGTCGCATGGATTTGAAGCTAAATCTTCTACATCGCATTGATTTGAAACTAAACCTGCTACATCTTATTGATTTGAAGCTAACCCGTTTGTTTCGTCAGGATTTGAAGCTATATCACATATATCGCAAGCATCTGAAGCTAAATCATTTGTTTCCCATGGATTTGAAGCTAAACCTTCTACATCGCTTTGATTTGAATCTAAATCATGTGTTTCGCTTGGATTTGAAGCTATCTTGTTCGTTTCCCCTGCATTTGAAGCTATATCACTTATATAACAAGTATCTGATGCTAAATCATATGTTTCGCATGGATTTGAAGTTAAACGTTCTACATCGCATTGATTTGCAGCTAAATCATGTGTTTCGCATGGACTTGAAGCTAACTCGTTTGATTCGCATGTAGCTGAAGCTATATCACCTATATCCGAAGTGTTTGAAGTTCAATCGTTTGTTCGGCACGGATTTGAAGCTAATCTTTCTACTTCGCACTGATTTGAAGCTACATCATGTGTATCGCGTGGATTTTGAAGCTAACTCGTTTGATTAGTCTGCATTTGAATCTATATCACTTTTACCACAAGTGTTTGAAGCTAAACCATTTGTTTCGCATGGATTTGAATCTATGCCGTGTACTTTGAGTTGATTTGAAGCTAAATCATGTGTTTCGCATGGATTTTTAAGCTAAACCTTCTACATCGCATTGATTTGAAGCTAAATTATGTGTTTCGCTTGGATTTGAAGCTAACTCTTTTGCTTCGCGTGCATTTGAAGATAAATCATGTATATCACATGTATTTGAAGCTAAACCATTCGATTCGCATGGATTTGATTCTAATCCCTCTACTTCTCGTTCATTCTAGCAAAATCATGTGTTTCGTTTGGATTTGAAGCTAACTCGTTTCTTCCGCATGCAGTTCAAGCTGAATCATGTATATCACAAGTATTTGAAGCTAAATCAATTGTTTCGCATGGATTTGTAGCTATATCTTCTACTTCGCATTAATTTGAAACTAAATCATGTGTTTCGCATGGATTTGAAGCTAACGAGTTTGTTTCGCTTGCAGATGAAGTTAAATTATGTATATCACAAGTATTTGAAACTAACCATGTCTTTCGCATGAATTTGATGCTAAACCATGTATTTCGCATGAATTTGAAGCTGAATCATGTATTTCGCATGGATTTGAAGCTAACCCGTTTGTTCCGCCTTCATTTGAAGCTATATCACTTAAGTCGCAAGTAATTGAAGCTGATTCATTTGTTTCGCATGGATTTGAAGCTAATCCTTCTACATCGTATACGTGTGAAGCTAAATGAAACTATTTCATTTGTAACGCAAGTATTTGGAGCCAAACCATTTGATTCGCATGGATTTGAAGATAAGCCTTCTACTTCGCATTGATTTGAATCTAACTCGATTGTTTCGCATACAGTTGAAGCTAAATCACGTTTATCAAAAGTATCTGAATCTAAACCATTTTATTCGCATTGATTTGAAGCTATGCCTTCTATGTCGCACTGATTTGAAGCTAAATCATGTGTTTCGCATGGATTTGAAGCCAACTCGTTTGTTTCGCCTGCATTTGAAGCTACATCATGTTTATCTCAAGTTTCTGAATCTATACCATCTGTTTCGCTTGAATATTAAGCTAAACCATGTGTATCGCATGGATTTGAAGCTGAACGTTCTACATCGCATTGATTTGCAGGCTAAATCATGTGATTCGCATGGATTTGAAGCTAACCCGTTTGTTTCGCATACACTTGTAGCTACATAATGTATATCACAAGTATTTGTAGCTAAATCATTTGCTTCGCATAGAATTGGAGCTAACACGTTTGTTTCCCCTGCATTTGAAGCTATATCTCTCATGTCGCAAGTTCCTGTGCTAAATCATTTGTTTTGCATGGATTTGAAGCTATTTCATTTATATCGCAAGTATTTGATGGTAACTCATTTATTTCGCATGGATTAGATGCTAAGCTTTCAACTTCGCATTGATTTGAAGCTAAATCATTTGTTTCGCGTGGAATTGAAGCTACCTCGTTTGTTCCTCCTGCTTTTGAAGCTGTATCACTTATACCGCAAGTATTTGAAGCTAAATCATATGTGTCGCATGGATTTGAAGCTCAACCTACTACATCGCATTGATTTGAAGCTAAATCATGTGTTTCGCATGGATTTGAAGCTAAACATTCTACATCCCATGGATTTGAATCCAAATCTTGTGTTTTGCATAGATTTCAAGCTAACTCGTTCGTTTCGCATGCATTTGATGCTGTATCACTTTTATCGCCAGTATCTGAAGCTAAATCATTCGTTTCGCATGGATTTGTAGCTAAACCTTCTACATCACATTGATTTGAAGCTAAATCATGTGTTTCGCATGGACTTGAAGCTAAGCCTTCTACTTCGCATTGATTTGAATCTAAATCATTTGTTTCGCATGGATTTGAAGCTAAACCTTCTACTTCGCATTGATTTGAAGCTAAATCATTTGTTTCGCATGGAATTGAAGCTACCTCGTTTGTTGCTCCTGCTTTTGAAGCTATATCACTTATATCGCAAGTATTTGAAGCTAAGTCATATGTGTCGCATGGATTTGAAGCTGAACCTAATACATCGCATTGATTTGAAGTTAAATCACGTGTTTTGCAAGGATTTGAAGCTAACCCTTCTACATCGCATTGATTAGAAAGCTAAATCATGTGTTTCGCATGGATTTGAAGCTAAACCTTCTACATCGCATTGGTTTGAAGCTAAATCGTATGTTTCGCATGGATTTGAAGCTAACTCGTTTGTTTCGCCTGTATTTGAAGCTATATCACTTATATCGCAAGTATTTGAAGCTAATTCATGTGTTTCGCTTGGATTTGAAGCCAAACCTTCTAAATCGCATTGGTTTGAAGCTAAATCGTATGTTTCGCATGGATTTGAAGCTAACTCGTTTGTTTCACATGCAGTTGTAGCTAAATAATGTATATCACAAGCATTTCTAGCTAAACCATTTGTTTCGCATGGATTTGAAGCTAAGCCTTCTACTTCGCATTAATTTGAAGCTAAATCATTTGTTTCTCATGGAATTGAAGCTACCTCGTTTGTTCCTCCTGCTTTTGAAGCTATATCACTTATATCGCAAGTATTTGAAGCTAAATCATATGTGTCTCATGGATTTGAAGCTGAACCTACTACATCGCATTGATTTGGAGCTAAATCTTGTGTATCGCATGGATTTGAAGCTAAACCTTCTACATCGCATTGATTTGCAGGCTAAATCATGTGTTTCGCATGGATTTGAAGCTAACTCGTTTGTTTCGTATACAGTTGTAGCTACATAATGTATATCACAAGTATTTGTAGCTAAATCATTTGCTTCGCATAGATTTGGAGCTAACACGTTTGTTTCGCATGGATTTGAAGCTAAATCATGTCTTTCACAAGTATTTGGAGATGAACCATTTGAATCGCATGGATTTGAAGCTAAGCCTTCAACATCGCATTGATTTCAAGCTAAATCATGTGTTTCGCATGCAGTTGAAGCTAAATCATGTCTTTCACAAGTATTTGAAGATGAACCATTTGAATCACATTGATTTGAACCCGAGCCTTCTACTTCGCACTGATTTGCAGATAAACAATTAATTTGTTTCGCATGGATTAGAAGCTAAACCTTCTACATCCCATGGATTTGAATCTAAATCATGTGTATGGCATGGATTTGAAGCTAAAGCTTCTACATCGCATTGATTTGCAGCTGAATCATGTGTTTCGCATGGATTTGAAGCTAACTCGTGCAGTTTCGCCTGTATTTGAAGCTAGATCACTTATATCGCAAGTATTTGAAGCTAAATCATGTGTTTCGCTTCGATTTGAAGCTAAACCTTCTACATCGCATTGGTTTGAAGCTAAATCGTACGTTTCGCATGGATTTGAAGCTAACTCGTTTGTTTCGCATGCAGTTGTAGCTAGATAATGTATATCACAAGCATTTCTAGCTAAACCATTTGTTTCGCATGGATTTGAAGCTAAGCCTTCAACTTCGCATTGATTTGAAGCTAAATCATTTGTTTCGCATGGAATTGAAGCTACCTCGTTTGTTCTTCCTGCTTATGAAGCTATATCACTTATATCGAAAGTATTTGAAGCTAAATCATATGTGTCGCATGGATTTGAAGCTGAACCTACTACATCGCATTGATTTGGAGCTAAATCTTGTGTATCGCATGGATTTGAAGCTAAACCTTCTACATCGCATTGATTTGCAGGCTAAATCATCTGTTTCGCATGGATTTGAAGCTAACTCGTTTGTTTCGTATGCAGTTGTAGCTACATAATGTATATCACAAGTATTTGTAGCTAAATCATTTGCTTCGCATAGATTTGGAGCTAACACGTTTGTTTCGCATGGATTTGAAGCTAAATCATGTCTTTCACAAGTATTTGGAGATGAACCATTTGAATCGCCTGGATTTGAACCTGAAACTTCTACTTCGCACTGATTTGCAGCAAAATACTGTGTTTCGCATGGATTTGAAGCTAAACCTTCTACATCCCACGGATTTGAAGCTAAATCATGCGTTTCGCATGGATTTGATGCTAACTCGTTCGTTGCGCATGCAGTTAAATCTAAATAACGTATATCACAAATATTTGAAGCTAAAGCATTTGATTCGCATGGATTTGAAGCTAAGCCTTCTACTTCGCATTAAGTGGACGTTAAATCACGTGTTTTGCATGGATTTGAAGCTAAACCTTCTACATCGCATTGATTTGAAGCTAAATTATGTGTTTCGCATGCAGTTGAAGCTAAATCATGTCTTTCACAAGTATTTGAAGACGAACCATTTGAATCACATTGATTTGAACCCGAGCCTTCTACTTCGCACTGATTTGCAGATAAACAATTAATTTGTTTCGCATGGATTAGAAGCTAAACATTCTACATCCCATGGATTTGAATCTAAATCATGTGTATGGCATGGATTTGAAGCTAAAGCTTCTACATCGCATTGATTTGCAGGCTAAATCATGTGTTTCGCATGGATTTGAAGCTAACTCGTTTGATTCGTATGCAGTTGTAGCTACATAATGTATATCACAAGTATTTGTAGCTAAATCATTTGCTTCGCATAGATTTGGAGCTAACACGTTTGTTTCGCATGGATTTGAAGCTAAATCATGTCTTTCACAAGTATTTGTAGATGAACGATTTGAATCGCATGGATTTGTACCTGAACCTTCTACTTCGCACTGATTTGCAGCTAAATAATGTATATCACAAGTATTTGTAGCTAAACCATTTGTTTCGCATGGATTTGAAGCTAAACTTTCTACATCACATTGATTTGAAGCTAACTCGTTTGTTTGGCATGCAGTTGAAACTAAATCATGTCTTTCACAAGTATTTGTAGATGAACGATTTGAATCGCATGGATTTGTACCTGAACCTTCTACTTCGCACTGATTTGCAGCTAAATAATGTGTTTCGCATGGACTTGAAGCTAAACCTTCTATATCCCATGGATTTGAACTTAAATCACGTGTTTTGCATGGATTTGAAGCTAAACCTTCTACATCGCATTGATTTGCAGCTGAATCATGTGTTTCGCATGGATTTGTAGCTAACTCGTTCGTTTCGCCTGTATTTGAAGCTAGATCACTTATATCACAAGTATTTGAAGCTGAACCATTTGATTCGCATGATCTGATGCTTAGCCTTCTACATCGCATTGATTTGAAGCTAAACCATGTGTTTCGCATGGATTTGAAGCTAACTCGTTCGTTGCGCATGCAGTTAAATCAAAATTACGTATATCACAAGTATTTGTAGCTAAACCATTTGGTTCGCATGGATTTGAATCTTAGCCTTGTACTTCGAGTTGATTTGAAGCTAAATCATGTGTTTCGCATGGATTTGAAGCTAAACCTTCTACATCGCATTGATTTGAAGCTAAATTATGTGTTTCGCATGGATTTGAAGCTAACTCGTTTGTTTCGCATTCATTTGAAGCTATATCACTTATATCGCATTATGTGATGCTAAATCAATTGTGTCGCATGGGATTTGAAGCTAAACCTTCTACATCGCATTGATTTGAAGCTTAATCATGTGTTTTGCATCGATTTGAAGCTAACTCGTTTGATTCCCCTGCATTTGAAGCTACATCACTTATATCGCAAGTATCTGACGCTAAATCATATGTGTCACATGGATTTGAAGCTGAACTTTCTACATCGCATTGATTTGAAGCTAAATCTTGTGTATCGCATGGATTTGAAGCTAAACCTTCTACATCACATTGATTTGCAGCTAAATCATGTGTTTCGCATAGATTTGAAGCTAACTCGTTCGTTTTGCCTGCAGTTGAATCTACATCACTTATATCGCAAGTGTTTGAAGCTAAATCATGTGTATCGCGTGGATTTGAAGTTAACTCGTTTGTTTCGCATGCAGTTGTAGCTAAATAATGTATATCACAAATATTTGTTGTTAAACCATTTGTTTTGCATGGTTTTGAAGCCAAGCCTTCTACTTCGCATTCATTTGAAGCTAAATCATTTGTTTCGCATGGATTTGAATCTAAGTCTTGTCCTTCGAATTGATTTGAATCTAAATCATGTGTGTCGTATGGATTTGAAGCTAAACCTTCTACATCGCATTTATTTGAAGCTAAACCTTCTATATTGTATCGATTTGAAGATAAATCGTGTGTTTCGCATGGATTTGAAGCTAACTCGTTAGTTTCGCATGCAGTTGTAGCTAAATAATCTATATCACAAGTATTTGTAGCTAAACCATTTGTTTCGTATGGATTTGAAGCTACGCCTTCTACTTCGCATTGATTTGAAGCTAAATCATTTCTTTCGCATGGAATTGAAGCCACCTCGTTTGTTCCTCCAGCTTTTGAAGCTATATCACTTATATCGCAAGTATTTGAAGCTAAATCATATGTGTCACATGGATTTGAAGCTGAACTTTCTACATCGCATTGATTTGAAGCTAAATCTTGTGTATCGCATGGATTTGAAGCTAAACCTTCTACATCACATTGATTTGCAGCTAAATCATGTGTTTCGCATAGATTTGAAGCTAACTCGTTCGTTTTGCCTGCAGTTGAATCTACATCACTTATATCGCAAGTGTTTGAAGCTAAATCATGTGTATCGCGTGGATTTTGAAGCTAACTCGTTTGATTATTCTGCATTTGAAGCTATATCACTTATACCCCAAGTGTTTGAAGCTAAATCATATGTGCCGCATGGATTTGAAGCTGAACCTACTACATCGCATTGATTTGAAGCTAAATCTTGTGTATCGCAACGATTTGAATCTAAGCCTTGTCCTTCGAATTGATTTGAAGCTAAATCATGTGTTTCGTATGGATTTGAAGCTAAACCTTCTACATCGCATTGAGTTGAAGCGAAACCTTCTGCATTCTATTGATTTGAAGCTAAACCTTCTACCTCTTATTGTTTTGAAGCTAAACCTTCTACTTCGCATTGATTTGCAGCTAAATCATGTGTTTCTCATAGATTTGAAGCTAACTCGTTCGTTTTGCCTGCAGTTGAATCTACATCACTTATATCGCAAGTGTTTGAAGCTAAATCATGTGTATCGCGTGGATTTTGAAGCTAACTCGTTTGATTAGTCTGCATTTGAAGCTATATCACTTATACCCCAAGTGTTTGAAGCTAAATCATATGTGCCGCATGGATTTGAAGCTGAACCTTCTACATCGCATTGATTTGAAGCTAAATCATTTGTTTCGCAAGGATTTGAATCTAAGCCTTGTCCTTCGAAATGATTTGAAGCTAAATCATGTGTTTCGTATGGATTTGAAGCTAAACCGTCTACATCGCATTGATTTGAAGCGAAACCTTCTGCATTCTATTGATTTGAAGCTAAACCTTCTACCTCTTATTGTTTTGAAGCTAAACCTTCTACTTCGCATTGATTTGCAGCTAAATCATGTGTTTCGCATGGATTTGAAGCTAACTCGTTCGTTTCGCCTGCAGTTGAATCTACATCTCTTATATCGCTAGTATTTGAAGCTAAATCACGTGTATCGCGTGGATTTTGAAGCTAACTCGTTTGATAAGTCTTTATTTGAAGCTATATCACTTACACCACAAGTGTTTGAAGCTATATCATTTGTTTCGCATGGATTTGAAGCTAAACCTTCTTCATCGCATTGTTTTGCAGATAAATCATGTTTTTCGCATGGATTTGAAGCTAACTCGTTCGTTGCGCATGCAGTTAAATCTAAATAACGTATATCACAAGTATTTGAAGCTAAACCATTTGATTCGCATGGATTTGAAGCTAAGTCTTCTACTTCGCATTAATTGGAAGATAAATCACGTGTTTTGCATGGATTTGAAGCTAAACCTTCTACATCGCATTGATTTGAAGCTAAATCATGTGTTTCGCATTGATTTGAAGCTAAATCATGTGTTTCGCATGCAGTTGAAGCTAAATCATGTCTTTCACAAGTATTTGAAGATGAACCATTTGAATCGCATTGATTTCAACCCGAGCCTTCTACTTCGCACAGATTTGCAGCTAAATAATGTGTTTTGCATGGATTTGAAGCTAAACCTTCTACATTGCATTGATTTGCAGCTGAATCATGTGTTTCGCATGGATTTGAAGCTAACTCGATCGTTTCGCCTGTAGTCGAAGCTATATCACCTATATCGCAAATATTTGAAGCTAAATCATGTGTTACACTTGGATATGAAGCTAAACCTTCTACATCGCATTGATTTGAAGCAAAATCATGTGTCTCGCATGGAATTGAAGCTACCTCGTTCGTTCCTACAGCTTTTGAAGCTATATCACTTATATCGCAAGTATTTGAAGCTAAATCATATGTGTCGCATGGATTTGAAGCTGAACCTACTACATCGCATTGATTTGAAGCTAAATCTTGTGTATCGCATGGATTTGAAGCTAAACCTTCTACATCGCATTTATTTGAAGCTAAACCTTCTATATTCCATTGATTTGAAGCTAAACCATCTACCTCTTATTGTTTTGAAGCTAAACCTTCTACATCGCATTGATTTGCAGCTAAATCATGTGTTTCGCATGGATTTGAAGCTAAACCTTCTACTTCGCATTGATTTGAAGCTAAATCATGTGTTTCGCATGGATTTGAAGCTAACTCGTTTGTTCGTACAGCTTTTGAAGCTATATAACTTATATCGCAAGTATTTGAAGCTAAGTCATATGTGTCGCATGGATTTGAAGCTGAACCTTCTACATCGCATTGATTTGCCGCTGAATCATGTTTTTCGCAAGGATTTGAAGCTAACTCGTTCGTTTAGCCTGTATTTGAAGCTAGATCACTTATATTGCAAGTATATGAAGCTAAATCATGTGTATCGCATGGATTTGAAGCTAAACCTTCTACATCGCATTGATTTGAAGCTAAATCATGTGTTTCGCATGCAGTTGAAGCTAAATCATGTCTTTCACAAGTATTTGAAGATGAACCATTTGAATCGCATTGATTTCAACCCGAGCCTTCTACTTCGCACAGATTTGCAGCTAAATAATGTGTTTTGCATGGATTTGAAGCTAAACCTTCTACATTGCATTGATTTGCAGCTGAATCATGTGTTTCGCATGGATTTGAAGCTAACTCGTTCGTTTCGCCTGTAGTCGAAGCTATATCACCTATATCGCAAATATTTGAAGCTAAATCATGTGTTACACTTGGATATGAAGCTAAACCTTCTACATCGCATTGATTTGAAGCAAAATCATGTGTTTCGCATGGAATTGATGCTACCTCGTTCGTTCCTACAGCTTTTGAAGCTATATCACTTATATCGCAAGTATTTGAAGCTAAATCATATGTGTCGCATGGATTTGAAGCTGAACCTACTACATCGCATTGATTTGAAGCTAAATCTTGTGTATCGCATGGATTTGAAGCTAAACCTTCTACATCGCATTTATTTGAAGCTAAACCTTCTATATTCCATTGATTTGAAGCTAAACCATCTACCTCTTATTGTTTTGAAGCTAAACCTTCTACATCGCATTGATTTGCAGATAAATCATGTGTTTCGCATGGATTTGAAGCTAAACCTTCTACTTCGCATTGATTTGAAGCTAAATCATGTGTTTCGCATGGATTTGAAGCTAACTCGTTTGTTCCTACAGCTTTTGAAGCTATATAACTTATATCGCAAGTATTTGAAGCTAAATCATATGTGTCGCATGGATTTGAAGCTGAACCTACTACATCGCATTTATTTGAAGCTAAATCTTGTGTATCGCATGGATTTGAAGCTAAATCTTGTGTATCGCATGGATTTGAAGCTAAACCTTCTACATCGCATTGATTTGAAGCTAAATCACTTGTTTCGCATGGATTTGAATCTAAGCCTTGTCCTTCGAATTGATTTGAAGCTAAATCATGTGTTTCGTATGGATTTGAAGCTAAACCTTCTACATCGCATTGATTTGAAGCGAAACCTTCTACATTCCATTGATTTGAAGCTAAACCTTCTACCTCTTATTGTTTTGAAGCTAAACCTTCTACATCGCATTGATTTGCAGCTAAATCATGTGTTTCGCATGGAATTGAAGCTAACTCGTTCGTTTCGCCTGCAGTTGAATCTACATCACTTATATCGCAAGTATTTGAAGCTAAATCATGTGTATCGCGTGGATTTTGAAGCTAAATCGTTTGATTAGTCTGCATTTGAAGCTATATCACTTATACCCCAAGTGTTTGAAGCGAAATCATATGTTTCGCGTGAATTTGAAGCTAAACCTTCTACTTCGCATTGATTTGAAGCTAAATCATGTTTCTCGCATGGAATTGAAGGCACCTCGTTTGTTCCTACAGCTTTTGAAGCTATATCACTTATATCGCAAGTATTTGAAGCTATATCATATGTGTCGCATGGATTTGAAGCTGAACCTACTACATCGCATTGATTTGAAGCTAAATCTTGTGTATCGCATGGATTTGAAGCTAAACCTTCTGCATCGCTAATATTTGAAGCAAAATCATGCGTATCGCGTGGATTTTGAAGCTAACTCGTTTGATTAGTCTTCATTTGAAGCTATATCATTTATACTTCAAGTGTTTGAAGCTATATCATTTGTTTCGCATGGATTTGAAGATGAACCTTCTACATCGCATTGATTTGCAGCTGAATCATGTGTTTCGCATGGATTTGAAGCTAACTCGTTCGTTTCGCCTCCATTTGAAACTATATCACTTATATCGCAAGTATTTGAAGCTAAATCATATGTGCCGCATGGATTTGAAGCTGAACCTACTACATCGCACTGATTTGCAGCTAAATAATGTGTTTCGCATGGATTTGAAGCTAAACCTTCTACATCCCAAGGATTTGAATCTAAATCATGTGTTTGGCATGGATTTGAAGCTAAACCTTCTACTTCGCATTGATTTGCATTTGAATCATGTGTTTCGCATGGATTTGAAGCTAACTCGTTCGTTTCGCCTGTATTTGAAGCTAGATCACTTATATCGGAAGTATTTGCAGCTAAATCATGTGTTTCGCATGAATTTGATGCTAACTCGTTTGTTTCGCATGCAGCTGTA
This sequence comes from Megalopta genalis, assembly GCF_051020955.1. Taxonomy (NCBI): domain Eukaryota; kingdom Metazoa; phylum Arthropoda; class Insecta; order Hymenoptera; family Halictidae; genus Megalopta; species Megalopta genalis. Next base: position 123,661 of record NW_027476616.1, read on the forward strand.
GCTAAATAATGTATATCACAAGTATTTGTAGCTAAACCATTTGGTTCGCACGAATTTGAAGCTAAGCCTAGCACTTCGCATTGATTTGAAGCTAAATCATTTGTTTCGCATGGAATTGAAGCTACCTCGTTTGTTCCTCTAGCTTTTGAAGCTATATCACTTATATCGCAAGTATTTGAAGCAAAATCATATGTGTCGTATGGATTTGAAGCAGAACCTTCTACATCGCATTGATTTGAAGGAAAATCTAGTGTATCGCATGGATTTGAAGCTAAACCTTCTACATCGCATTAATTTGAAGCTAAATCTGGTGTATCGCATGGATTTGAAGCTAAACCTTCTACATCGCATTGATTTGCAGCTAAATCATGTGTTTCGCATGAATTTGAAGCTAACTCGTTCGTTTCGCCTCCATTTGAAACTATATCACATATATCGCAAGTATTTGAAGCTAAATCATATGTGCCGCATGGATTTGAAGCTGAACCTACTACATCGCACTGATTTGCAGCTAAATAATGTGTTTCGCATGGATTTGAAGCTAAACCTTCTACATCCCAAGGATTTGAATCTAAATCATGTGTTTGGCATGGATTTGAAGCTAAACCTTCTACTTCGCATTGATTTGCATTTGAATCATGTGTTTCGCATGGATTTGAAGCTAACTCGTTCGTTTCGCCTGTATTTGAAGCTAGATCACTTATACCGCAAGTATTTGAAGCTAAATCATGTGTTTCGCTTGGATTTGAAGCTAAACATTCTACATCGCATTGATTTGAAGCTAAATCGTGTGTTTCGCATGGATTTGAGGCTAACTGGTTTGTTTCGCCTGTATTTGAAGCTATGTCACTTATATCGCAAGTATTTGAACCTAAATCATGTGTTTCGATTGGATTTGAAGCTAAACCTTCTACATCGCATTGATTTGCAGCTAAATCATGTGTTTCGCATGAATTTGAAGCTAACTCGTTCGTTTCGCCTCCATTTGAAAATATATCACTTATATCGGAAGTATTTGAAGCTAAATGATGTGTTTCGCATGGATTTGAAGCTAAACATTCTACTTCGCATTGATTTGAAGCTAAATCATTTGTTTCGCATGGAATTGAAGCTACCTAGTTTGATCCTCCTGCTTTTGAAGCTATATCACTTATATCGCATGGATTTGAAGCTGAACCTACTACATCGCATTGATTTGAAGCTAAATCTTGTGTATCGCATGGATTTGAAGCAAACCATCTACATCGCATTAATTTGAAGCTTAATCATGTGTTTCGCATGAATTTGATGCTAACTCGTTTGTTTCGCATGCAGCTGTAGCTAAATAATGTATATCACAAGTATTTGTAGCTAAACCATTTGCTTCGCACGAATTTGAAGCTAAGCCTACCACTTCGCATTGATTTGAAGCTAAATCATTTGTTTCGCATGGAATTGAAGCTACCTCGTTTGTTCCTCTAGCTTTTGAAGCTATATCACTTATATCGCAAGTATTTGAAGCAAAATCATATGTGTCGTATGGCTTTGAAGCAGAACCTTCTACATCGCATTGATTTGAAGGAAAATCTAGTGTATCGCATGGATTTGAAGCTAAACATTCTACATCGCATTGATTTGAAGCTAAATCGTGTGTTTCGCATGGATTTGAGGCTAACTCGTTTGTTTCGCCTGTATTTGAAGCTATGTCACTTATATCGCAAGTATTTGAACCTAAATCATGTGTTTCGATTGGATTTGAAGCTAAACCTTCTACATCGCATTGATTTGCAGCTAAATCATGTGTTTCGCATGAATTTGAAGCTAACTCGTTCGTTTCGCCTCCATTTGAAACTATATCACTTATATCGCAAGTATTTGAAGCTAAATCATATGTGCCGCATGGATTTGAAGCTGAACCTACTACATCGCACTGATTTGCAGCTAAATAATGTGTTTCGCATGGATTTGAAGCTAAACCTTCAACATCCCAAGGATTTGAATCTAAATCATGTGTTTGGCATGGATTTGAAGCTAAACTTTCTACTTCGCATTGATTTGCATTTGAATCATGTGTTTCGCATGGATTTGAAGCTAACTCGTTCGTTTCGCCTGTATTTGAAGCTATATCACTTATATCGCAAGTATTTGAAGCTAAATCATATGTGTCGCATGGATTTGAAGCTGAACCTACTACATCGCATTGATTTGAAGCTAAATCTGGTGTATCGCATGGATTTGAAGCTAAACCTTCTACATCGCATTGATTTGCATTTGAATCATGTGTTTCGCATGGATTTGAAGCTAACTCGTTCGTTTCGCCTGTATTTGAAGCTAGATCACTTATACCGCAAGTATTTGAAGCTAAATCATGTGTTTCGCTTGGATTTGAAGCTAAACATTCTACATCGCATTGATTTGAAGCTAAATCGTGTGTTTCGCATGGATTTGAGGCTAACTCGTTTGTTTCGCCTGTATTTGAAGCTATGTCACTTATATCGCAAGTATTTGAACCTAAATCATGTGTTTCGATTGGATTTGAAGCTAAACCTTCTACATCGCATTGATTTGCAGCTAAATCATGTGTTTCGCATGAATTTGAAGCTAACTCGTTCGTTTCGCCTCCATTTGAAAATATATCACTTATATCGGAAGTATTTGAAGCTAAATCATGTGTTTCGCATGGATTTGAAGCTAAACATTCTACTTCGTATTGATTTGAAGCTAAATCATTTGTTTCGCATGGAATTGAAGCTACCTAGTTTGATCCTCCTGCTTTTGAAGCTATATCACTTATATCGCATGGATTTGAAGCTGAACCTACTACATCGCATTGATTTGAAGCTAAATCTTGTGTATCGCATGGATTTGAAGCAAACCATCTACATCGCATTAATTTGAAGCTTAATCATGTGTTTCGCATGAATTTGATGCTAATTCGTTTGTTTCGCATGCAGCTGTAGCTAAATAATGTATATCACAAGTATTTGTAGCTAAACCATTTGCTTCGCACGAATTTGAAGCTAAGCCTACCACTTCGCATTGATTTGAAGCTAAATCATTTGTTTCGCATGGAATTGAAGCTACCTCGTTTGTTCCTCTAGCTTTTGAAGCTATATCACTTATATCGCAAGTATTTGAAGCAAAATCATATGTGTCGTATGGATTTGAAGCAGAACCTTCTTCATCGCATTGATTTGAAGGAAAATCTAGTGTATCGCATGGATTTGAAGCTAAACCTTCTACATCGCATTAATTTGAAGCTAAATCTGGTGTATAGCATGGATTTGAAGCAAAACCTTCTACATCGCATTGATTTGCAGCTAAATCATGTGTTTCGCATGAATTTGAAGCTAACTCGTTCGTTTCGCCTCCATTTGAAACTATATCACTTATATCGCAAGTATTTGAAGCTAAATCATATGTGCCGCATGGATTTGAAGCTGAACCTACTACATCGCACTGATTTGCAGCTAAATAATGTGTTTCGCATGGATTTGAAGCTAAACCTTCTACATCCCAAGGATTTGAATCTAAATCATGTGTTTGGCATGGATTTGAAGCTAAACCTTCTACTTCGCATTGATTTGCATTTGAATCATGTGTTTCGCATGGATTTGAAGCTAACTCGTTCGTTTCGCCTGTATTTGAAGCTAGATCACTTATATCGGAAGTATTTGCAGCTAAATCATGTGTTTCGCATGAATTTGATGCTAACTCGTTTGTTTCGCATGCAGCTGTAGCTAAATAATGTATATCACAAGTATTTGTAGCTAAACCATTTGGTTCGCACGAATTTGAAGCTAAGCCTAGCACTTCGCATTGATTTGAAGCTAAATCATTTGTTTCGCATGGAATTGAAGCTACCTCGTTTGTTCCTCTAGCTTTTGAAGCTATATCACTTATATCGCAAGTATTTGAAGCAAAATCATATGTGTCGTATGGATTTGAAGCAGAACCTTCTACATCGCATTGATTTGAAGGAAAATCTAGTGTATCGCATGGATTTGAAGCTAAACCTTCTACATCGCATTAATTTGAAGCTAAATCTGGTGTATCGCATGGATTTGAAGCTAAACCTTCTACATCGCATTGATTTGCAGCTAAATCATGTGTTTCGCATGAATTTGAAGCTAACTCGTTCGTTTCGCCTCCATTTGAAACTATATCACATATATCGCAAGTATTTGAAGCTAAATCATATGTGCCGCATGGATTTGAAGCTGAACCTACTACATCGCACTGATTTGCAGCTAAATAATGTGTTTCGCATGGATTTGAAGCTAAACCTTCTACATCCCAAGGATTTGAATCTAAATCATGTGTTTGGCATGGATTTGAAGCTAAACCTTCTACTTCGCATTGATTTGCATTTGAATCATGTGTTTCGCATGGATTTGAAGCTAACTCGTTCGTTTCGCCTGTATTTGAAGCTAGATCACTTATACCGCAAGTATTTGAAGCTAAATCATGTGTTTCGCTTGGATTTGAAGCTAAACATTCTACATCGCATTGATTTGAAGCTAAATCGTGTGTTTCGCATGGATTTGAGGCTAACTGGTTTGTTTCGCCTGTATTTGAAGCTATGTCACTTATATCGCAAGTATTTGAACCTAAATCATGTGTTTCGATTGGATTTGAAGCTAAACCTTCTACATCGCATTGATTTGCAGCTAAATCATGTGTTTCGCATGAATTTGAAGCTAACTCGTTCGTTTCGCCTCCATTTGAAAATATATCACTTATATCGGAAGTATTTGAAGCTAAATGATGTGTTTCGCATGGATTTGAAGCTAAACATTCTACTTCGCATTGATTTGAAGCTAAATCATTTGTTTCGCATGGAATTGAAGCTACCTAGTTTGATCCTCCTGCTTTTGAAGCTATATCACTTATATCGCATGGATTTGAAGCTGAACCTACTACATCGCATTGATTTGAAGCTAAATCTTGTGTATCGCATGGATTTGAAGCAAACCATCTACATCGCATTAATTTGAAGCTTAATCATGTGTTTCGCATGAATTTGATGCTAACTCGTTTGTTTCGCATGCAGCTGTAGCTAAATAATGTATATCACAAGTATTTGTAGCTAAACCATTTGCTTCGCACGAATTTGAAGCTAAGCCTACCACTTCGCATTGATTTGAAGCTAAATCATTTGTTTCGCATGGAATTGAAGCTACCTCGTTTGTTCCTCTAGCTTTTGAAGCTATATCACTTATATCGCAAGTATTTGAAGCAAAATCATATGTGTCGTATGGCTTTGAAGCAGAACCTTCTACATCGCATTGATTTGAAGGAAAATCTAGTGTATCGCATGGATTTGAAGCTAAACATTCTACATCGCATTGATTTGAAGCTAAATCGTGTGTTTCGCATGGATTTGAGGCTAACTCGTTTGTTTCGCCTGTATTTGAAGCTATGTCACTTATATCGCAAGTATTTGAACCTAAATCATGTGTTTCGATTGGATTTGAAGCTAAACCTTCTACATCGCATTGATTTGAAGCTAAATCATATGTGCCGCATGGATATGAAGCTGAACCTACTACATCGCACTGATTTGCAGCTAAATAATGTGTTTCGCATGGATTTGAAGCTAAACCTTCAACATCCCAAGGATTTGAATCTAAATCATGTGTTTGGCATGGATTTGAAGCTAAACCTTCTACTTCGCATTGATTTGCATTTGAATCATGTGTTTCGCATGGATTTGAAGCTAACTCGTTCGTTTCGCCTGTATTTGAAGCTAGTTCACTTATATCACAAGTATTTGAAGCTAAATCATATGTGTCGCATGGATTTGAAGCTGAACCTTCTACATCGCATTGATGTGAATCTAAATCTTGTGTATCGCATGGATTTGAAGCTACGCCTTCTACTTCGCATTGATTTGAAGCTAAATCATTTGTTTCGCATCGAATTGAAGCTTCCTCGTTTGTTCCTGCAGCTTTTGAAGCTATATCACTTCTATCGCAAGTATTTGATGCTAAATCATATGTGTCGCATGGATTTGAAGCTGAACATACTACATCGCATTGATTTGAAGCTAAATCTTGTGTATCGCATGGATTTGAAGCTTAACTTTCTACATCGCATTGATTTGAAGCTAAAGCATGTATATAGCATGGATTTGAAGCTAACTCGTTTGTTTGGCATGCAGTTGTAGCTAAATAATGTATATCACAAGCATTTGTAGCTAAACCATTTGTTTTGCATGGATTTGAAGCCAAGCCTTCTACTTCGCATTCATTTGAAGCTAAATTATTTGTTACGCATGGATTTGAATCTAAGCATTGTACTTCGAATTGATTTGAAGCTAAATCATGTGTTTCGTATGGATTTGAAGCTGAACCTTCTACATCGCATTGATTTGAAGCTAAATCATGTGTCTCGCATGGAATTGAAGCTAGCTCGTTTGTTCCTACAGCTTTTGTAGCTATATCACTTATATCGCAAGTATTTGAAGCTTAATCATATGTGTCGCATGGATTTGAAGCTGAACCTACTACATCGCATTGATTTGAAGCTAAATCTTGTGTATGGCATGGATTTGAAGCTAAACCTTCTACATCCCATGGATTTGAAGCTAAATCATGTGAATCGCATGGATTTGAAGCTAACTCGTTCGTTTAGCATGCAGTTGTAGCTAAATGATGTATATCACAAGTATTTGTAGCTAAACCATTTGTTTTGCATGGATTTGAAGCTAAGCCTTCTACTTCGCATTCATTTGAAGCTAAATCATTTGTTTCGCATGGATTTGAACCTAAGCCTTGTCCTTCGAATTGATTTGAAGCTAAATCTTGTGTATGGCATGGATTTGTAGCTAAACCTTCTACATCGCATTGATTTGAAGCTAAATCATGTGTATCGCATGGATTTGAAGCTAACTCGTTCGTTTCGCCTGTATTTGAAGCTAGGTCACTTATATCGCAAGTATTTGAAGCTAAATCATGTGTTTCGCTTGGATTTGAAGCTAAACCTTCTACATAGCATTGATTTGAAGCTAAATCGTGTGTTTCGCATGGATTTGAATCTAAGCCTTGTCCTTCGAATTGATTTGAAGCTAAATCATGTGTTTCGTATGGCTTTGAAGCTAAACCTTCTACATCGCATTGACTTGAAGCTACACCTTCTACATACTATTGATTTGAAGCTAAACCTTCTACCTCTTATTGTCTTGAAGCTAAAGCATTCTACATCGCATTGATCTGCATCTAAATAATGTGTTTCGCATGGATTTGAAACTAACTCGTTCGGTTCGCCTGCAGTTGAATCTACATCACTTATATCGCTAGTATTTTATGCTAAATCATGTGTATCGCGGGGATTTTGAAGCTATCTCGTTTGATTAGTCTTCATTTGAAGCTATATCACTTACACCACAAGTGTTTGAAGCTATATCATTTGTTTCGCATGGATTTGAAGCTAACTCGTTTGTTTCGCATACAGTTGTATGTACATAATGTATATCACAAGTATTTGTAGCTAAATCATTTGCTTCGCATAGAATAGGAGCTAACACGTTTGTTTCCCCTGCATTTGAAGCTATATCTCTCATGTCGCAAGTTCCTGTGCTAAATCATTTGTTTTGCATGGATTTGAAGCTATTTCATTTATATCGCAAGTGTTTGATGGTGAACTCATTTATTTCGCATGGATTAGATGCTAAGCCTTCAACTTCGCATTGATTTGAAGCTAAATCATTTGTTTCGCATGGAATTGAAGCTACCTCGTTTGTTCCTCCTGCTTTTGAAGCTATATCACTTATATCGCAAGTATTTGAAGCTAAATCATATGTGTCGCATGGATTTGAAGCTGAACCTACTACATCGGATTGATTTGAAGCTAAATCTGGTGTATCGCATGGATTTGAAGCTAAACCTTCTACATCGCATTGATTTGCATTTGAATCATGTGTTTCGCATGGATTTGAAGCTAACTCGTTCGTTTCGCCTGTATTTGAAGCTAGATCACTTATACCGCAAGTAGTTGAAGCTAAATCATGTGTTTCGCTTGGATTTGAAGCTAAACCTTCTACATCGCATTGATTTGCAGCTAAATCATGTGTTTCGCATGAATTTGAAGCTAACTCGTTCGTTTCGCCTCCACTTGAAACTATATCACTTATATCGCAAGTATTTGAAGCTAAATCATATGTGCCGCATGGATTTGAAGCTGAACCTACTACATCGCACTGATTTGCAGCTAAATAATGTGTTTCGCATGGATTTGAAGCTAAACCTTCTACATCCCATGGATTTGAATCTAAATCCTGTGTTTGGCATGGATTTGAAGCTAAACCTTCTACTTCGCATTGATTTGCATTTGAATCATGTGTTTCGCATGGATTTGAAGCTAACTCGTTCGTTTCGCATGCAGTTGTAGCTAAATAATGTATATCACAAGTATTTGTATCTAAACCATTTCATTCGCATGGATTTGAAGCTACGCCTTCTACTTCGCATTGATTTGAAGCTAAATCATTTGTTTCGCATGGAATTGAAGCTACCTCGTTTGTTCCTCCTGCTTTTGAAGCTATATCACTTATATCGCATGGATTTGAAGCTGAACCTACGACATCGCATTGACTTGAAGCTAAATCTTGTGCATCGCATGCATTTGAAGCAAACCATCTAGATCGCTTTGCTGTGATCTTAATCATGTGTTTCGCATGGATTTGCTGCTGAGCCTTCTACTTCGCATTCATTTGAAGCTAAATCATTTGTTTCGCATGGATTTGAATCTAATCCATGTCCTTCGAATTGATTTCAAGCTAAATCATGTGTTTCGTATGGATTTGAAGCTAAACCTTCTACAGCGCATTGATTTGAAGCTAACCCTTCTATGTTCTATTGATTTGAAGCTAAACCTTCTACCTCTTATTGATTTGAAGCTAAACCTTCGACATCGCATTGATTTGAAGCTAAATCATTTGTTTCGCATGGAATTGAAGCTACCTCGTTTGTTCCTCTAGCTTTTGAAGGTATATCACTTATATCGCAAGTATTTGAACCTAAATCATATGTGTCGTATGGATTTGAAGCAGAACCTTTTACATCGCATTGATTTGAAGCTAAATCTAGTGTATCGCATGGATTTGAAGCTAACTCGTTCGTTTCGCCTTTATTTGAAGCTAGTTCACTTATATCACAAGTATTTGAAGCTAAATCATGTGTTTCGTATGGATTTGAAGCTAAACCTTCTACATCGCATTGATTTGAAGCTAAACCTTCTGTATTCTATTGATTTGGAGCTAAACCTTCTACCCCTTATTGATTTGAAGCTAAACCTTCTACTTCGCATTGATTTGAAGCTAAATCTTTTGTATCGCATGGATTTGAAGCTAACTCGTTCGTTTCGCATGCAGTTGTAGCTAAATGATGTATATCACAAGTATTTGTAGCTAAACCATTTGTTTTGCATGGATTTGAAGCCAAGCCTTCTACTTCGCATTCATTTGAAGCTAAATCATTTGTTTCGTATGGATTTGAAGCTAAACCTTCTACATCGCATTGATTTGAAGCTAAACCTACTATATTCTATTGATTTGAAGCTAAACCTTCTACCTCTTATTGATATGAAGCTAAACCTTCTACATCGCATGGATTTGAAGCTAAGCCTTCTACTTCGCATTCATTTGAAACTAACTCGTTCGGTTCGCCTGCAGTTGAATCCACATCACTTATATCGCTAGTATTTGATGCTAAATCATGTGTATCGCGGGGATTTTGAAGCTATCTCGTTTGATTAGTCTTCATTTGAAGCTATATCACTTACACCACAAGTGTTTGAAGCTATATCATTTGTTTCGCATGGATTTGAAGCTAACTCGTTCGTTTCGCATACAGTTGTAGGTACATAATGTATATCACAAGTATTTGTAGCTAAATCATTTGCTTCGCATAGAATAGGAGCTAACACGTTTGTTTCCCCTGCATTTGAAGCTATATCTCTCATGTCGCAAGTTCCTGTGCTAAATCATTTGTTTTGCAAGGATTTGAAGCTATTTCATTTATATCGCAAGTGTTTGATGGTGAACTCATTTATTTCGCATGGATTAGATGCTAAGCCTTCAACTTCGCATTGATTTGAAGCTAAATCATTTGTTTCGCATGGAATTGAAGCTACCTCGTTTGTTCCTCCAGCTTTTGAAGCTATATCACTTATATCGCAAGTATTTGAAGCTAAATCATATGTGTCGCATGGATTTGAAGCTGAACCTACTACATCGCATCGATTTGAAGCTAAATCTGGTGTATCGCATGGATTTGAAGCTAAACCTTCTACATCGCATTGATTTGCATTTGAATCATGTGTTTCGCATGGATTTGAAGCTAACTCGTTCGTTTCGCCTGTATTTGAAGCTAACTCGTTCGTTTCGCCTGTATTTGAAGCTAGATCACTTATACCGCAAGTATTTGAAGCTAAATCATGTGTTTCGCTTGGATTTGAAGCTAAACATTCTACATCGCATTGATTTGAAGCTAAATCGTGTGTTTCGCATGGATTTGAGGCTAACTCGTTTGTTTCGCCTGTATTTAAAGCTATGTCACTTATATCGCAAGTATTTGAACCTAAATCATGTGTTTCGATTGGATTTGAAGCTAAACCTTCTACATCGCATTGATTTGCAGCTAAATCATGTGTTTCGCATGAATTTGAAGCTAACTCGTTCGTTTCGCCTCCATTTGAAAATATATCACTTATATCGCAAGTATTTGAAGCTAAATCATGTGTTTCGCATGGATTTGATGCTAAACATTCTACTTCGCATTGATTTGAAGCTAAATCATTTGTTTCGCATGGAATTGAAGCTACCTAGTTTGATCCTCCTGCTTTTGAAGCTATATCACTTATATCGCATGGATTTGAAGCTGAACCTACTACATCGCATTGATTTGAAGCTAAATCTTGTGTATCGCATGGATTTGAAGCAAACCATCTACATCGCATTAATTTGAAGCTTAATCATGTGTTTCGCATGAATTTGATGCTAACTCGTTTGTTTCGCATGCAGCTGTAGCTAAATAATGTATATCACAAGTATTTGTAGCTAAACCATTTGCTTCGCACGAATTTGAAGCTAAGCCTACCACTTCGCATTGATTTGAAGCTAAATCATTTGTTTCGCATGGAATTGAAGCTACCTCGTTTGTTCCTCCTGCTTTTGAAGCTATATCACTTATATCGCAAGTATTTGAAGCAAAATCATATGTGTCGTATGGATTTGAAGCAGAACCTTCTACATCGCATTGATTTGAAGGAAAATCTAGTGTATCGCATGGATTTGAAGCTAAACCTTCTACATCGCATTAATCTGAAGCTAAATCTGGTGTATCGCATGGATTTGAAGCTAAACCTTCTACATCGCATTGATTTGCAGCTAAATCATGTGTTTCGCATGAATTTGAAGCTAACTCGTTCGTTTCGCCTCCATTTGAAACTATATCACATATATCGCAAGTATTTGAAGCTAAATCATATGTGCCGCATGGATTTGAAGCTGAACCTACTACATCGCACTGATTTGCAGCTAAATAATGTGTTTCGCATGGATTTGAAGCTAAACCTTCTACATCCCAAGGATTTGAATCTAAATCATGTGTTTGGCATGGATTTGAAGCTAAACCTTCTACTTCGCATTGATTTGCATTTGAATCATGTCTTTCGCATGGATTTGAAGCTAACTCGTTCGTTTCGCCTGTATTTGAAGCTAGATCACTTATACCGCAAGTATTTGAAGCTAAATCATGTGTTTCGCTTGGATTTGAAGCTAAACATTCTACATCGCATTGATTTGAAGCTAAATCGTGTGTTTCGCATGGATTTGAGGCTAACTGGTTTGTTTCGCCTGTATTTGAAGCTATGTCACTTATATCGCAAGTATTTGAACCTAAATCATGTGTTTCGATTGGATTTGAAGCTAAACCTTCTACATCGCATTGATTTGCAGCTAAATCATGTGTTTCGCATGAATTTGAAGCTAACTCGTTCGTTTCGCCTCCATTTGAAAATATATCACTTATATCGGAAGTATTTGAAGCTAAATGATGTGTTTCGCATGGATTTGAAGCTAAACATTCTACTTCGCATTGATTTGAAGCTAAATCATTTGTTTCGCATGGAATTGAAGCTACCTAGTTTGATCCTCCTGCTTTTGAAGCTATATCACTTATATCGCATGGATTTGAAGCTGAACCTACTACATCGCATTGATTTGAAGCTAAATCTTGTGTATCGCATGGATTTGAAGCAAACCATCTACATCGCATTAATTTGAAGCTTAATCATGTGTTTCGCATGAATTTGATGCTAACTCGTTTGTTTCGCATGCAGCTGTAGCTAAATAATGTATATCACAAGTATTTGTAGCTAAACCATTTGCTTCGCACGAATTTGAAGCTAAGCCTACCACTTCGCATTGATTTGAAGCTAAATCATTTGTTTCGCATGGAATTGAAGCTACCTCGTTTGTTCCTCTAGCTTTTGAAGCTATATCACTTATATCGCAAGTATTTGAAGCAAAATCATATGTGTCGTATGGATTTGAAGCAGAACCTTCTACATCGCATTGATTTGAAGGAAAATCTAGTGTATCGCATGGATTTGAAGCTAAACCTTCTACATCGCATTAATTTGAAGCTAAATCTGGTGTATAGCATGGATTTGAAGCTAAACCTTCTACATCGCATTGATTTGCAGCTAAATCATGTGTTTCGCATGAATTTGAAGCTAACTCGTTCGTTTCGCCTCCATTTGAAACTATATCACTTATATCGCAAGTATTTGAAGCTAAATCATATGTGCCGCATGGATTTGAAGCTGAACCTACTACATCGCACTGATTTGCAGCTAAATAATGTGTTTCGCATGGATTTGAAGCTAAACATTCTACATCCCAAGGATTTGAATCTAAATCATGTGTTTGGCATGGATTTGAAGCTAAACCTTCTACTTCGCATTGATTTGCATTTGAATCATGTGTTTCGCATGGATTTGAAGCTAACTCGTTCGTTTCGCCTGTATTTGAAGCTAGATCACTTATATCGGAAGTATTTGCAGCTAAATCATGTGTTTCGCATGGATTTGAAGCTAAACATTCTACTTCGCATTGATTTGAAGCTAAATCATTTGTTTCGCATGGAATTGAAGCTACCTAGTTTGATCCTCCTGCTTTTGAAGCTATATCACTTATATCGCAAGTATTTGAAGCTAAATCGTATGTGTCGTATGGATTTGAAGCGGAATCTTCTACATCGCATTGATTTGAAGCAAAATCTAGTGTATCGCATGGGTTTGAAGCTAAACCTTCTACATCGCATTGATTTGCAGCTAAATCATGTGTTTCGCATGAATTTGAAGCTAACTCGTTCGTTTCGCCTCCACTTGAAACTATATCACTTATATCGCAAGTATTTGGAGCTAAATCATATGTGCCGCATGGATTTGAAGCTGAACCTACTATATCGCACTGATTTGCAGCTAAATAATGTGTTTCGCATGGATTTGAAGCTAAACCTTCTACATCCCATGGATTTGAATCTAAATCCTGTGTTTGGCATGGATTTGAAGCTAAACCTTCTACTTCGCATTGATTTGCATTTGAATCATGTGTTTCGCATGGATTTGAAGCTAACTCGTTCGTTTCGCATGCAGTTGTAGCTAAATAATGTATATCACAAGTATTTGTATCTAAACCATTTGATTCGCATGGATTTGATGGTACGCCTTCTACTTCGCATTGATTTGAAGCTAAATCATTTGTTTCGCATGGAATTGAAGCTACCTCGTTTGTTCCTCCTGCTTTTGAAGCTATATCACTTATATCGCATGGATTTGAAGCTGAACCTACTACATCGCATTGACTTGAAGCTAAATCTTGTGCATCGCATGCATTTGAAGCAAACCATCTAGATCGCTTTGCTGTAATCTTAATCATGTGTTTCGCATGGATTTGATGCTGAGCCTTCTACTTCGCATTCATTTGAAGCTAAATCATTTGTTTCGCATGGATTTGAATCTAATCCATGTCCTTCGAATTGATTTCAAGCTAAATCATGTGTTTCGTATGGATTTGAAGCTAAACCTTCTACATCGCATTGATTTGAAGCTAACCCTTCTATGTTCTATTGATTTGAAGCTAAACCTTCTACCTCTTATTGATTTGAAGCTAAACCTTCGACATCGCATTGATTTGAAGCTAAATCATTTGTTTCGCATGGAATTGAAGCTACCTCGTTTGTTCCTCTAGCTTTTGAAGGTATATCACTTATATCGCAAGTATTTGAACCTAAATCATATGTGTCGTATGGATTTGAAGCAGAACCTTTTACATCGCATTGATTTGAAGCTAAATCTAGTGTATCGCATGGATTTGAACCTGAGCCTTCTACTACGCACTGATTTGCAGCTAAATAATGTGTATCGCATGGATTTGAAGCTAAACCTTCTGCACCCCATGGATTTGAAGCTAAATCATGTGTTTGGCATGGATTTCAAGCTAAACCTTCTACATCGCATTGATTTGCTGCTGAATCATGTGTTTCGCATGGATTTGAAGCTAACTCGTTCGTTTCGCCTGTATTTGAAGCTAGATCACTTATATCGCAAGTATTTGAAGCTAAATCATGTGTTTCGCTTGGATTTGAAGCTTAACCTCCTACATAGCATTGATTTGAAGATAAATCGTGTGTTTTGCATGGATTTGAAGCTAACTCGTTTGTTTCGCATGCAGCTGTAGCTAAATAATGTATATCACAAGTATTTGTAGATGAACCATTTGTTTCGCATGGATTTGAAGCTAAACTTTCTACATAGCATTGATTTGAAGCTAACTCGTTTGTTTCGCATGCAGTTGAAGCTAAATCATGTCTTTCACAAGTATTTGAAGATGAACCATTTGTTTTGCATGGATTTGAAGCTAAGCCTTCTACTTCGCATTCATTTGAAGCTAAATCATTTGTTTCGCATGGATTTGAACCTAAGCCTTGTCCTTCGAATTGATTTGAAGCTAAATCTTGTGTATGGCATGGATTTGTAGCTAAACCTTCTACATCGCATTGATTTGAAGCTAAATCATGTGTATCGCATGGATTTGAAGCTAACTCGTTCGGTTCGCCTGCAGTTGAATCTACATCACTTATATCGCTAGTATTAGATGCTAAATCATGTGTATCGCGGGGATTTTGAAGCTAACTCGTTTGATTAGTCTTCATTTGAAGCTATATCACTTACACCACAAGTGTTTGAAGCTATATCATTTGTTTCGCATGGATTTGAAGTTAACTCGTTTGTTTCGCATACAGTTGTAGGTACATAATGTATATCACAAGTATTTGTAGCTAAATCATTTGCTTCGCATAGAATAGGAGCTAACACGTTTGTTTCCCCTGCATTTGAAGCTATATCTCTCATGTCGCAAGTTCTTGTGCTAAATCATTTGTTTTGCATGGATTTGAAGCTATTTCATTTATATCGCAAGTGTTTGATGGTGAACTCATTTATTTCGCATGGATTAGATGCTAAGCCTTGTCCTTCGAATTGATTTGAAGCTAAATCATGTGTTTCGTATGGATTTGAAGCTAAACCTTCTACATCGCATTGATTTGAAGCTAAACCTTCTATATTCTATTGATTTGAAGCTAAACCTTCTACCTCTTATTGATTTGAAGCTAAACCTTCTACATCGCAATGATATGAAGATAAATCGTGTGATTCGCATGGATTTGAAGCTAACTCGTTAGTTTCGCATGCAGTTGTAGCTAAATAATGAATATCACAAGTATTTGTAGCTAAACCATTTGATTCGCATGGATTTGAAGCTAAGCCTTCTACTTCGCATTAATTGGAAGATAAATCACGTGTTTTGCATGGATTTGAAGCTAAACCTTCTACAACGCATTGATTTGAAGCTAAATCATGTGTTTCGCATTGATTTGAAGCTAAATCATGTGTTTCGCATTGATTTGAAGCTAAATCATGTGTTTCGCATGCAGTTGAAGCTAAATCATGTCTTTCACAAGTATTTGAAGAGGAACCATTTGAATTGCATTGATTTGAACCCGTGCCTTCTACTTCGTACTGATTTGCAGCTAAATAATGTGTTTCGCATGGATTTGAAGCTAAACCTTCTACATCGCATTGATTTGCAGCTGAATCATGTGTTTCGCATGGATTTGAAGCTAACTCGTTCGTTTTGCCTGCAGTTGAATCTACATCACTTATATCGCAAGTGTTTGAAGCTAAATCATTTGTATCGCGTGGAATTGAAGCTACCTCGTTTGTTCCTACAGCTTTTAAAGCTATATCACTTATATCGCAAGTATTTGAAGCTAAATCATATGTGTCGCATGGATTTGAAGCTGAACCTACTACATCGCATTGATTTGAAGCTAAATCTTGTGTATGGCATGGATTTGAAGCCAAGCCTTCTACTTCGCATTCATTTGAAGCTAAATCATTTGTTTCGCATGGATTTGAATCTAAGCCTTGTCCTTGGAATTGATTTGAATCTAAATCATGTGTGTCGTATGGATTTGTAGCTAAACCTTCTACATCGCATTGATTTGAAGCGAAACCTTCTACATTCTATTGATTTGAAGCTAAACCTTCTACCTCTTATTGTTTTGAAGCTAAACCTTCTACATCGTATTGATTTGCAGCTAAATCATGTGTCTCGCATGGATTTGAAGCTAACTCGTTAGTTTCGCATGCAGTTGTAGCTAAATAATCTATATCACAAGTATTTGTAGCTAAACCATTTGTTTCGCATGGATTTGAAGCTACGCCTTCTACTTCGCATTGATTTGAAGCTAAATCATTTGTTTCGCCTGGAATTGAAGCCACCTCGTTTGTTCCTCCAGCTTTTGAAGCTATAACACTTATATCGCAAGTATTTGAAGCTAAATCATATGTGTCACATGGATTTGAAGCTGAACCTTCTACATCGCATTGATTTGAAGCTAAATCTTGTGTATCGCAGGGATTTGAACCTAAACCTTCTACATCACATTGATTTGCAGCTAAATCATGTTTTTCGCATGGATTTGAAGCTAACTCGTTCGTTTTGCCTGCAGTTGAATCTACATCACTTATACCGCAAGTGTTTGAAGCTAAATCATGTGTACGGCGTGGATTTTGAAGCTAACTCATTTGATTAGTCTTCAATGGAAGCTATATCACTTACACCCCAAGTGTTTGAAGCCATATCAATTGTTTCGCATGGATTTGAAGCTAAACATTCTACATCGCACTGATTTGAAGCTGAATCATGTGTCCCGCATGGAATTGAAGCTACCTCGTTTGTTCCTACAGCTTTTGAAGCTATATCACATATATCGCAAGTATTTGAAACTAAATCATATGTGTCGCATGGATTTGAAGCTGAACCTACTACATCGCATTGATTTGAAACTAAATCTTGTGTATCGCGTGGATTTGAAGCTAAGCCTTCTACTTCGCATTAATTGGAAGATAAATCACGTGTTTTGCATGGATTTTAAGCTAAACCTTCTACAACGCATTGATTTGAAGCTAAATCATGTGTTTCGCATTGATTTGAAGCTAAATCATGTGTTTCGCATGCAGTTGAAGCTAAATCATGTGTATAGCGTGGATTTTGAAGCTAACTCGTGTGATTAGTCTTCATTTGAAGCTATATCATTTATACCCCAAGCGTTTGAAGCTATATCATTTGTTTCGCATGGATTTGAAGCTGAACCTTCTACATTGTATTGATTTGCAGCTGAATCAAGTGTTTCGCATGGATTTGAAGCTAACTCGTTCGTTTCGCCTGTATTTGAAGCTAGATCACTTATATCGCAAGTATTTGAAGCTAAATCATGTGTATCGCATGGATTTGAAGCTAAGCCTTCTACTTCGCATTCATTTCAAGCTAAATCATTTGTTTCGCATGGATTTGAATCTAAGCCTTGTCCTTCGAATTGATTTGAAGCTAAATCATGTGTATCGCGTGGATTTTGAAGCTAACTCGTTTGATTAGTCTGGATTTGAAGCTATATCACTTATACCCCAAGTGTTTGAAGCTAAATCATTTGTTTCGCGTGGATTTGAAGCTAAACTTTCTATATCGCATTGATTAGAAGCTAAATCATGTGTCTCGCATGGATTTGAAGCTACCTCGTTCGTTTCGCCTCCATTTGAAACTATGTCACTTATATCGCAAGTATTTAAAGCAAAATCATATGTGCCGCATGGATTTGAAGCTGAACCTACTACATCGCATTGATTTGAAGCTAAACGTTGTGTATCGCATGGATTTGAAGCTAAACCTTCTACATCGCATTTATTTGAAGCTAAATCATTTGTATCGCATGGATTTGAATCTAAGCCTTGTCCTTCGAATTGATTTGAAGCTAAATCATGTGTTTCGTATGGATTTGAAGCTAAACCTTCTACATCGCTAATATTTGAAGCTAAATCATGTGTATAGCGTGGATTTTGAAGCTAACTCGTGTGATTAGTCTTCATTTGAAGCTATATCATTTATACCCCAAGCGTTTGAAGCTATATCATTTGTTTCGCATGGATTTGAAGCTGAACCTTCTACATCGCATTGATTTGCAGCTGAATCAAGTGTTTCGCATGGATTTGAAGCTAACTCGTTCGTTTCGCCTGTATTTGAAGCTAGATCACTTATATCGCAAGTATTTGATGCTAAATCATGTGTATCGCGTGGATTTTGAAGCTAACTCGTTTGATTAGTCTGGATTTGAAGCTATATCACTTATACCCCAAGTGTTTGAAGCTAAATCATTTGTTTCGCGTGGATTTGAAGCTAAACTTTCTATATCGCATTGATTAGAAGCTAAATCATGTGTCTCGCATGGATTTGAAGTTAACTCGTTCGTTTTGCCTGCAGTTGAATATACATCACTCATATCGCAAGTATTTGAAGCTAAATCATATGTGTCGCATGGATTTGAAGCTGAACCTACTACATCGCATTGATTTGAAGCTAAATCTTGTGTATCGCATGGATTTGAAGCTAAACCTTCTACATCGCTAATATTTCAAGCTAAATCATGTGTATCGCGTGGAATTTGAAGCTAACTCGTTTGATTAGTCTTCATTTGAAGCTATATCATTTATACACCAAGTGTTTGAAGCTATATCATTTGTTTCGCATGGATTTGAAGCTAATCCTTCTACATCGCATTGATTTCCAGCTGAATCATGTGTTTCGCATGGATTTGAAGCTAACTCGTTCGTTTCGCATGCAGTTGTAGCTAAATAATGTATATCACAAGTATTTGTAGCTAAACCATTTGTTTTGCATGGATTTGAAGCTAAGCCTTGTCCTTCGAATTGATTTGAAGCTAAATCATGTGTTTCGTTTGGATTTGAAGCTAAACCTTCTACATCGCATTGATTTGAAGCTAAATCATGTATCTCGCATGGAATTGAAGCTACCTCGTTTGTTCCTACAGCTTTTGAAGCTATATCACTTATATCGCAAGTATTTGAAGCTAAATCATATGTGTCGCATGTATTAGAAGCTGAACCTACTACTTCGCACCGATTTGCAGCTAAATAATGTGTTTCGCATGGATTTGAAGCTAATCCTTCTACATCGCATTGATTTGCAGCTGAATCATGTGTTTCGCTTGGATTTGAAGCTAACTCGTTCGTTTTGCCTGCAGTTGAATCTACATCACTTATATCGCAAGTGTTTGAAGCTAAATCATGTGTATCGCTTGGAATTGAAGCTACCTCGTTTGTTCCTACAGCTTTTAAAGCTATATCACTTATATCGCAAGTATTTGAACCTAAATCATATGTGTCGCATGGATTTGAAGCTGAACCTACTACATCGCATTGATTTGAAGCTAAATCTTGTGTATGGCATGGATTTGAAGCTAAACCTTCTACATCCCATTGATTTGAAGCTAAATCAGGTGCATCGCATGGATTTGAAGTTGACTCGTTTGTTTCGCATGCAGTTGTAGCTAAATTATGTATATCACAAGTATTTGTAGATAAACCATTTGTTTTGCATGGATTTGAAGCCAAGCCTTCTACTTCGCATTCATTTGAAGCTAAACCATTTGTTTCGCATTGATTTGAATCTATGCCTTATCCTTCGAATTGATTTGAATCTAAATCATGTGTGTCGTATGGATTTGAAGCGAAACCTTCTACATCGCATTTATTTGAAGCTAAACCTTCTATATTCTATTGATTTGAAGCTAAACCTTCTACCTCTTATTGATTTGAAGCTAAACCTTCTACATCGCATTGATTTGAAGATAAATCGTGTGTTTCGCATAGATTTGAAGCTAACTCGTTAGTTTCGCATGCAGTTGTAGCTAAATAATGTATATCACAAGTATTTGTAGCTAAACCATTTGTTTCGCATGGATTTGAAGCTACGCCTTCTACTTCGCATTGATTTGAAGCTAAAGCATTTGTCTTGCATGGAATTGAATCTACCTCGTTTGTTCCACCTGCTTTTGAAGCTATATCACTTATATCGCATGGATTTGAAGCTGAACCTACTACATCGCATTGATTTGAAGCTAAATCTTGTGTATCGCATGGATTTGAAGCAAACTATCTACATCGCATTGATTTGAAGCTTAATCATGTGTATCGCGTGGATTTGAAGCTAAACCTTCTACATCGCATTGATTTGCAGCTAAATCATGTGTTTCGCATGGATTTGAAGATAACACGTTGGTTTCGCCTGCAGTTGAATCTACATCACTTATATCGCTAGTATTTGAAGATAAATCATGTGTATCGCATGGATTGGAAGCTAAGCCTTCTTCATCGCATTCATTTGAAGATAAATCTTTTGTTTCGCATGGATTTGAATCTAAGCCTTGTCTTTCGAATTGATTTGAAGCTAAATCATGTGTTTCGTATGGATTTGAAGCTAAACCTTCTACATCGCATTGATTTGAAGCTAAACCTTCTATATTCTATTGATTTGAAGCTGAACCTTCTACCTCTAATTGAATTGAAGCTAAACCTTCTACATGGCATTGATTTGAAGCTAAATCTTTTGTATCGCATGGATTTGAATCTAAACCTTCTACATCCCATGGATTTGAAGCTAAATCATGTGAATCGCATGGATTTGAAGCTAACTCGTTCGTTGCGCATGCAATTAAATCTAAATAACGTATATCACAAGTATTTGTAGCTAAACCATTTGATTCGCATGGATTTGAAGGTGAGCCTTCTACTTCGCATTCATTTGAAGCTAAATCATTCGTTTCGCATGGATTCGTATCTAAGCCTTGTCCTTCGAATTGATTTGAAGCTAAATCATGTGTTTCGTATGGATTTGAAGCTAAACCTTCTACGTCGCATTGATTTGCAGCTAAATCATGTGTTTCGCATGGATTTGAAGCTAACTCGTTCGTTTCGCCTGCAGTTGAATCTACATCACTTATATCGCAAGTATTTGAAGCTAAATCATGTGTATCGCGTGGATTTTGAAGCTAAATCGTTTGATTAGTCTGCATTTGAAGCTATATCACTTATACCCCAAGTGTTTGAAGCTAAATCATATGTTTCGCGTTAATTTGATGCTAAACCTTCTACATCGCATTGATTTGAAGCTAAATCATGTTTCTCGCATGGAATTGAAGCTACCTCGTTTGTTCCTACAGCTTTTGAAGCTATATCACTTATATCGCAAGTATTTGAAGCTAAATCATATGTGTCGCATGGATTTGAAGCTGAACCTACTACATCGCATTCATTTGAAGCTAAATCTTGTGTATCGCATGGATTTGAAGCTAAACCCTCTACATCGCTAATATTTGAAGCTAAATCATGTGTATCGCGTGGATTTTGAAGCTAACTCGTTTGATTAGTCTTCATTTGAAGCTATATCATTTATACCCCAAGTGTTTGAAGCTATATCATTTGTTTCGCATGGATTTGAAGCTGAAACTTCTACATCGCATTGATTTGCAGCTGAATCATGTGTTTCGCATGGATTTGAAGCTAACTCGTTCGTTTCGCCTGTATTTGAAGCTAGATCACTTATATCGCAAGTATTTGAAGCTAAATCATGTGTATCGCATGGATTTGAAGCTAAACGTTCTACATCGCATTGATTTGAAGCTAAATCATTTGTTTCGCATGGATTTGAATCTAAACCTTGTCCTTCGAATTGATTTTAAGCTAAATCACGTGTTTTGCATGGATTTGAACCTAAACCTTCTACTTCGCATTGATTTGAGGCTAAATCATGTTTCTCGCATGGAATTGAAGCTACCTCGTTTTTTCCTACAGCTTTTGAAGCTATATCACTTATATCGCAAGTATTTGAAGCTAAATCATGTGTTTCGTATGGATTTGAAGCTAAACCTTCTACATCGCATTGATTTGAAGCTAAACCTTCTATATTCTATTGATTTGAAGCTAAACCTTCTACCTCTTATTGATTCTAAGCTAAACCTTCTACATCGCAATGATTTGAAGATAAATCGTGTGATTCGCATGGATTTGAAGCTAACTCGTTAGTTTCGCATGCAGTTGTAGCTAAATAATGAATATCACAAGTATTTGTAGCTAAACCATTTGATTCGCATGGATTTGAAGCTAAGCCTTCTACTTCGCATTAATTGGAAGATAAATCACGTGTTTTGCATGGATTTGAAGCTAAACCTTCTAAAACGCATTGATTTGAATCTAAATCATGTGTTTCGCATTGATTTGAAGCTAAATCATTAGTTTCGCATTGATTTGAAGCTAAATCATGTGTTTCGCATTGATTTGAAGCTAAATCATGTGTTTCGCATGCAGTTGAAGCTAAATCATGTCTTTCACAAGTATTTGAAGAAGAACCATTTGAATTGCATTGATTTGAACCCGGGCCTTCTACTTCGCACTGATTTGCAGCTAAATAATGTGTTTCGCATGGATTTGAAGCTAATCCTTCTACATCGCATTGATTTGCAGCTGAATCATGTGTTTCGCATGGATTTGAAGCTAACTCGTTCGTTTTGCCTGCAGTTGAATCGACATCAATTAAATCGCAAGTGTTTGAAGCTAAATCATGTGTATCGCGTGGAATTGAAGCTACCTCGTTTGTTCCTACAGCTTTTAAAGCTATATCACTTATATCGCAAGTATTTGAAGCTAAATCATATGTGTCGCATGGATTTGAAGCTGAACCTACTACATCGCATTGATTTGAAGCTAAATCATGTGTATCGCATGGATTTGAAGTTAACTCGTTTGTTTCGCATGCAGTTGTAGCTAAATAATGTATATCACAAGTATTTGTAGTTAAACCATTTGTTTTGCATGGATTTGAATCCAAGCCTTCTACTTCGCATTCATTTGAAGCTAAATCATTTGTTTCGCATGGATTTGAATCTAAGCCTTGTCCTTCGAATTGATTTGAATCTAAATCATGTGTGTCGTATGGATTTGAAGCTAAACCTTCTATATCGCATTTATTTGAAGCTAAACCTTCTATATTCTATTGATTTGAAGCTAAACCATCTACCTCTTATTGATTTGAAGCAAACCTTCTACATCGCATTGATTTGAAGATAAATCGTGTGTTTCGCATGGATTTGAAGCTAACTCGTTAGTTTCGCATGCAGTTGTAGCTAAATAATCTATATCACAAGTATTTGTAGCTAAACCATTTGTTTCGCATGGATTTGAAGCTACGCCTTCTACTTCGCATTGATTTGAAGCTAAATCATTTGTTTCGCATGGAATTGAAGCCACCTCGTTTGTTCCTCCAGCTTTTGAAGCTATAACACTTATATCGCAAGTATTTGAAGCTAAATCATATGTGTCACATGGATTTGAAGCTGAACCTTCTACATCGCATTGATTTGAAGCTAAACGTTGTGTATCGCATGGATTTGAAGCTAAACCTTCTACATCGCATTTATTTGAAGCTAAATCATTTGTATCGCATGGATTTGAATCTAAGCCTTGTCCTTCGAATTGATTTGAAGCTAAATCATGTGTTTCGTATGGATTTGAAGCTAAACCTTCTACATCGCTAATATTTGAAGCTAAATCATGTGTATAGCGTGGATTTTGAAGCTAACTCGTGTGATTAGTCTTCATTTGAAGCTATATCATTTATACCCCAAGCGTTTGAAGCTATATCATTTGTTTCGCATGGATTTGAAGCTGAACCTTCTACATCGCATTGATTTGCAGCTGAATCAAGTGTTTCGCATGGATTTGAAGCTAACTCGTTCGTTTCGCCTGTATTTGAAGCTAGATCACTTATATCGCAAGTATTTGATGCTAAATCATGTGTATCGCGTGGATTTTGAAGCTAACTCGTTTGATTAGTCTGGATTTGAAGCTATATCACTTATACCCCAAGTGTTTGAAGCTAAATCATTTGTTTCGCGTGGATTTGAAGCTAAACTTTCTATATCGCATTGATTAGAAGCTAAATCATGTGTCTCGCATGGATTTGAAGTTAACTCGTTCGTTTTGCCTGCAGTTGAATATACATCACTCATATCGCAAGTATTTGAAGCTAAATCATATGTGTCGCATGGATTTGAAGCTGAACCTACTACATCGCATTGATTTGAAGCTAAATCTTGTGTATCGCATGGATTTGAAGCTAAACCTTCTACATCGCTAATATTTCAAGCTAAATCATGTGTATCGCGTGGAATTTGAAGCTAACTCGTTTGATTAGTCTTCATTTGAAGCTATATCATTTATACACCAAGTGTTTGAAGCTATATCATTTGTTTCGCATGGATTTGAAGCTAATCCTTCTACATCGCATTGATTTCCAGCTGAATCATGTGTTTCGCATGGATTTGAAGCTAACTCGTTCGTTTCGCATGCAGTTGTAGCTAAATAATGTATATCACAAGTATTTGTAGCTAAACCATTTGTTTTGCATGGATTTGAAGCTAAGCCTTGTCCTTCGAATTGATTTGAAGCTAAATCATGTGTTTCGTTTGGATTTGAAGCTAAACCTTCTACATCGCATTGATTTGAAGCTAAATCATGTATCTCGCATGGAATTGAAGCTACCTCGTTTGTTCCTACAGCTTTTGAAGCTATATCACTTATATCGCAAGTATTTGAAGCTAAATCATATGTGTCGCATGTATTAGAAGCTGAACCTACTACTTCGCACCGATTTGCAGCTAAATAATGTGTTTCGCATGGATTTGAAGCTAATCCTTCTACATCGCATTGATTTGCAGCTGAATCATGTGTTTCGCTTGGATTTGAAGCTAACTCGTTCGTTTTGCCTGCAGTTGAATCTACATCACTTATATCGCAAGTGTTTGAAGCTAAATCATGTGTATCGCTTGGAATTGAAGCTACCTCGTTTGTTCCTACAGCTTTTAAAGCTATATCACTTATATCGCAAGTATTTGAACCTAAATCATATGTGTCGCATGGATTTGAAGCTGAACCTACTACATCGCATTGATTTGAAGCTAAATCTTGTGTATGGCATGGATTTGAAGCTAAACCTTCTACATCCCATTGATTTGAAGCTAAATCAGGTGCATCGCATGGATTTGAAGTTGACTCGTTTGTTTCGCATGCAGTTGTAGCTAAATTATGTATATCACAAGTATTTGTAGATAAACCATTTGTTTTGCATGGATTTGAAGCCAAGCCTTCTACTTCGCATTCATTTGAAGCTAAACCATTTGTTTCGCATTGATTTGAATCTATGCCTTATCCTTCGAATTGATTTGAATCTAAATCATGTGTGTCGTATGGATTTGAAGCGAAACCTTCTACATCGCATTTATTTGAAGCTAAACCTTCTATATTCTATTGATTTGAAGCTAAACCTTCTACCTCTTATTGATTTGAAGCTAAACCTTCTACATCGCATTGATTTGAAGATAAATCGTGTGTTTCGCATAGATTTGAAGCTAACTCGTTAGTTTCGCATGCAGTTGTAGCTAAATAATGTATATCACAAGTATTTGTAGCTAAACCATTTGTTTCGCATGGATTTGAAGCTACGCCTTCTACTTCGCATTGATTTGAAGCTAAAGCATTTGTCTTGCATGGAATTGAATCTACCTCGTTTGTTCCACCTGCTTTTGAAGCTATATCACTTATATCGCATGGATTTGAAGCTGAACCTACTACATCGCATTGATTTGAAGCTAAATCTTGTGTATCGCATGGATTTGAAGCAAACTATCTACATCGCATTGATTTGAAGCTTAATCATGTGTATCGCGTGGATTTGAAGCTAAACCTTCTACATCGCATTGATTTGCAGCTAAATCATGTGTTTCGCATGGATTTGAAGATAACACGTTGGTTTCGCCTGCAGTTGAATCTACATCACTTATATCGCTAGTATTTGAAGATAAATCATGTGTATCGCATGGATTGGAAGCTAAGCCTTCTTCATCGCATTCATTTGAAGATAAATCTTTTGTTTCGCATGGATTTGAATCTAAGCCTTGTCTTTCGAATTGATTTGAAGCTAAATCATGTGTTTCGTATGGATTTGAAGCTAAACCTTCTACATCGCATTGATTTGAAGCTAAACCTTCTATATTCTATTGATTTGAAGCTGAACCTTCTACCTCTAATTGAATTGAAGCTAAACCTTCTACATGGCATTGATTTGAAGCTAAATCTTTTGTATCGCATGGATTTGAATCTAAACCTTCTACATCCCATGGATTTGAAGCTAAATCATGTGAATCGCATGGATTTGGAGCTAACTCGTTCGTTGCGCATGCAGTTAAATCTAAATAACGTATATCACAAGTATTTGTAGCTAAACCATTTGATTCGCATGGATTTGAAGGTGAGCCTTCTACTTCGCATTCATTTGAAGCTAAATCATTCGTTTCGCATGGATTCGTATCTAAGCCTTGTCCTTCGAATTGATTTGAAGCTAAATCATGTGTTTCGTATGGATTTGAAGCTAAACCTTCTACGTCGCATTGATTTGCAGCTAAATCATGTGTTTCGCATGGATTTGAAGCTAACTCGTTCGTTTCGCCTGCAGTTGAATCTACATCACTTATATCGCAAGTATTTGAAGCTAAATCATGTGTATCGCGTGGATTTTGAAGCTAAATCGTTTGATTAGTCTGCATTTGAAGCTATATCACTTATACCCCAAGTGTTTGAAGCTAAATCATATGTTTCGCGTTA
This sequence comes from Megalopta genalis, assembly GCF_051020955.1. Lineage (NCBI taxonomy): Eukaryota > Metazoa > Arthropoda > Insecta > Hymenoptera > Halictidae > Megalopta > Megalopta genalis. Next base: position 150,778 of record NW_027476616.1, read on the forward strand.
ATTTGATGCTAAACCTTCTACATCGCATTGATTTGAAGCTAAATCATGTTTCTCGCATGGAATTGAAGCTACCTCGTTTGTTCCTACAGCTTTTGAAGCTATATCACTTATATCGCAAGTATTTGAAGCTAAATCATATGTGTCGCATGGATTTGAAGCTGAACCTACTACATCGCATTCATTTGAAGCTAAATCTTGTGTATCGCATGGATTTGAAGCTAAACCCTCTACATCGCTAATATTTGAAGCTAAATCATGTGTATCGCGTGGATTTTGAAGCTAACTCGTTTGATTAGTCTTCATTTGAAGCTATATCATTTATACCCCAAGTGTTTGAAGCTATATCATTTGTTTCGCATGGATTTGAAGCTGAAACTTCTACATCGCATTGATTTGCAGCTGAATCATGTGTTTCGCATGGATTTGAAGCTAACTCGTTCGTTTCGCCTGTATTTGAAGCTAGATCACTTATATCGCAAGTATTTGAAGCTAAATCATGTGTATCGCATGGATTTGAAGCTAAACGTTCTACATCGCATTGATTTGAAGCTGAATCATTTGTTTCGCATGGATTTGAATCTAAACCTTGTCCTTCGAATTGATTTTAAGCTAAATCACGTGTTTTGCATGGATTTGAACCTAAACCTTCTACTTCGCATTGATTTGAGGCTAAATCATGTTTCTCGCATGGAATTGAAGCTACCTCGTTTTTTCCTACAGCTTTTGAAGCTATATCACTTATATCGCAAGTATTTGAAGCTAAATCATGTGTTTCGTATGGATTTGAAGCTAAACCTTCTACATCGCATTGATTTGAAGCTAAACCTTCTATATTCTATTGATTTGAAGCTAAACCTTCTACCTCTTATTGATTCTAAGCTAAACCTTCTACATCGCAATGATTTGAAGATAAATCGTGTGATTCGCATGGATTTGAAGCTAACTCGTTAGTTTCGCATGCAGTTGTAGCTAAATAATGAATATCACAAGTATTTGTAGCTAAACCATTTGATTCGCATGGATTTGAAGCTAAGCCTTCTACTTCGCATTAATTGGAAGATAAATCACGTGTTTTGCATGGATTTGAAGCTAAACCTTCTAAAACGCATTGATTTGAATCTAAATCATGTGTTTCGCATTGATTTGAAGCTAAATCATTAGTTTCGCATTGATTTGAAGCTAAATCATGTGTTTCGCATTGATTTGAAGCTAAATCATGTGTTTCGCATGCAGTTGAAGCTAAATCATGTCTTTCACAAGTATTTGAAGAAGAACCATTTGAATTGCATTGATTTGAACCCGGGCCTTCTACTTCGCACTGATTTGCAGCTAAATAATGTGTTTCGCATGGATTTGAAGCTAATCCTTCTACATCGCATTGATTTGCAGCTGAATCATGTGTTTCGCATGGATTTGAAGCTAACTCGTTCGTTTTGCCTGCAGTTGAATCGACATCAATTAAATCGCAAGTGTTTGAAGCTAAATCATGTGTATCGCGTGGAATTGAAGCTACCTCGTTTGTTCCTACAGCTTTTAAAGCTATATCACTTATATCGCAAGTATTTGAAGCTAAATCATATGTGTCGCATGGATTTGAAGCTGAACCTACTACATCGCATTGATTTGAAGCTAAATCATGTGTATCGCATGGATTTGAAGTTAACTCGTTTGTTTCGCATGCAGTTGTAGCTAAATAATGTATATCACAAGTATTTGTAGTTAAACCATTTGTTTTGCATGGATTTGAATCCAAGCCTTCTACTTCGCATTCATTTGAAGCTAAATCATTTGTTTCGCATGGATTTGAATCTAAGCCTTGTCCTTCGAATTGATTTGAATCTAAATCATGTGTGTCGTATGGATTTGAAGCTAAACCTTCTATATCGCATTTATTTGAAGCTAAACCTTCTATATTCTATTGATTTGAAGCTAAACCATCTACCTCTTATTGATTTGAAGCAAACCTTCTACATCGCATTGATTTGAAGATAAATCGTGTGTTTCGCATGGATTTGAAGCTAACTCGTTAGTTTCGCATGCAGTTGTAGCTAAATAATCTATATCACAAGTATTTGTAGCTAAACCATTTGTTTCGCATGGATTTGAAGCTACGCCTTCTACTTCGCATTGATTTGAAGCTAAATCATTTGTTTCGCATGGAATTGAAGCCACCTCGTTTGTTCCTCAGCTTTGAAGCTATAACACTTATATCGCAAGTATTTGAAGCTAAATCATATGTGTCACATGGATTTGAAGCTGAACCTTCTACATCGCATTGATTTGAAGCTAAATCTTGTGTATCGCAGGGATTTGAAGCTAAACCTTCTACATCACATTGATTTGCAGCTAAATCATGTGTTTCGCATGGATTTGAAGCTAACTCTTTCGTTTTGCTGCAGTTGAATCTACATCACTTATATCGCAAGTGTTTTGAAGCTAAATCATGTGTATCGCGTGGATTTTGAAGCTAACTCATTTGATTAGTTTGCATTTGAAGCTATATCATTTATACCCCAAGTGTTTGAAGCTAAATCATTTGTTTCGCGTGGTTTGAAGCTAAACTTTCTACATCGCATTGATTAGAAGCTAAATCATGTGTCTCGCATGGATTTGAAGCTAACTCGTTCGTTTCGCCTCCATTTGAAACTATGTCACTTATATCGCAAGTATTTAAAGCAAAATCATATGTGCCACATGGATTTGAAACTGAACCTACTACATCGCATTGATTGAAGCTAAATGTTGTGTATCGCATGGATTTGAAGCTAATCCTTCTACATCGCATTTATTTGAAGCTAAATCATTTGTATCGCATGGATTGAATCTAAGCCTTGTCCTTCGAATTGATTTGAAGCTAAATCATGTGCATCGTATGGATTTGATGCTGAACCTACTACATCGCATTGATTTGAAACTAAATCTTGTGTATCGCATGGATTGAAGCTAAGCCTTCTACTTCGCATTAATTGGAAGATAAATCACGTGTTTTGCATGGATTTGAAGCTAAACCTTCTACAACGCATTGATTTGAAGCTAAATCATGTGTTTCGCATTGATTTGAAGCTAAATCATGTGTTTCGCATGCAGTTGAAGCTAAATGATGTCTTTCACAAGTATTTGAAGATGAACCATTTGAATTGCATTGATTTGAACCCGAGCCTTCTACTTCGCACTGATTTGCAGCTAAATAATGTGTTTCGCATGGATTTGAAGCTAATCCTTCTACATCGCATTGATTTGCAGCTGAATCATGTGTTTCGCATGGATTTGTAGCTAACTCGTTCGTTTGCCTGCAGTTGAATCTACATCACTTATATCGCAAGTGTTTGAAGCTAAATCATGTGTATCGCGTGGAATTGAAGCTACCTCGTTCGTTCCTACAGCTTTTAAAGCTATATCACTTATATCGCAAGTATTTGAAGCTAAATCATATGTGTCGCATGGATTTGAAGCTGAATCTACTACATCGCATTGATTTGAAGTTAAATCTTGTGTATGGCATGGATTTGAAGCTAAACCTTCTACATCCCATTGATTTGAAGATAAATCGGGTGTATCGCATGGATTTGAAGTTAACTCGTTTGTTTCGCATGCAGTTGTAGCTAATAATGTATATCACAAGTATTTGTAGATAAACCATTTGTTTTGCTGGATTTGAAGCCAAGCCTTCTACTTCGCATTCATTTGAAGCTAAATCATTTGTTTCGCATGGATTTGAATTTATGTCTTATCCTTCGAATTGATTTGAATCTAAATCATGTGTGTCGTATGGATTTGAAGCGAAAACTTCTACATCGCATTTATTTGAAGCTAAACCTTCTATATTCTATTGATGTGAAGCTAAACCTTCTACCTCTTATTGATTTGAAGCTAAACCTTCTACATCGCATTGATTTGAATATAAATCGTGTGTTTCGCATAGATTTGAAGCTAACTCGTTAGTTTCGCATGCAGTTGTAGCTAAATAATGTATATCACAAGTATTTGTAGCTAAACCATTTGTTTCGCATGGATTTGAAGCTACGCCTTCTACTTCGCATTGATTTGAAGCTAAAGCATTTGGTCTTGCATGGAATTGAAGCTACCTCGTTTGTTCCTCCTGCTTTTAAAGCTATATCACTTATATCGCATGGATTTGAAGCTGAACCTACTACATCGCATTGATTTGAAGCTAAATCTTGTGTATCGCATGGATTTGAAGCTAAACCTTCTACATCGCATTGATTTGAATCTAAATCATTTGTTTCGCATGGATTTGAATCTAAGCCTTGTCCTTCGAATTGATTTGAAGCTAAATCATGTGTTTCGTATGGATTTGAAGCTAAACCTTCTACATCGCATTGATTTGAAGCTAAACCTTCTACATTCTATTGATTTGAGGGTAAACCTTCTTCATCGCACTGATTTGCAGCTAAATCATGTGTTCCGCATGGATTTGAAGCTAACTCGTTCGTTGCGCATACAGTTGTAGCTAAATAATGTATATCACAAGTATTTGTAGCTAACCATTTGTTTCGCATGGATTTAAAGCTACGCCTTCTACTTCTCATTGATTTGAAGCTAAATCATTTGTTTCGCATGCAGTTGAAGCTAAATCATGTCTTTCACAAGTATTTGAAGATGAACCATTTGAATCGCATTGATTTGAACCCGACCCTTCTACTTCGCACTGATTTGCAGCTAAATAATGTGTTTCGCATGGATTTGAAGCTAAACCTTCTACATCGCATTGATTTGAAGTTACCTCGTTTGTTCCTACAGCTTTTGAAGCTATATCACTTATATCGCAAGTATGTGAAGCTAAATCATATGTGTCGCATGGATTTGAAGCTGAACCTACTACATCGCATTCATTTGAAGCTAAATCTTGTAGTATCGCATGGATTTGAAGCTAAACCTTCTTCATCGCATTGATTTGAAGCTAAACCTTCTACATTCTATTGATTTGAAGCTAAACCTTCTACCTCTTATTGTTTTGAAGCTAAAACTTCTACATCGCATTGATTTGCAGCTGAATTCATGTCTTTCGCATGGATTTGAAGCTAACTCGTTCGTTTCGCCTGTATTTGAAGCTATATCACTTATATCGCAGTATTTGAAGCTAAATCTTGTGTATCGCATGGATTTGAAGCTAAACCTTCTACATCGCATTGATTTGAAGCTAAATCATTTGTTTCGTATGAATTCTGAATCTAAGCCTTGTCCTTCGAATTGATTTGAAGCTAAATCATGTGTTTCGTATGGATTTGAAGCTAAACCTTCTACATCGCATTGATTTGAAGCTAAACCTTCTACATTCTATTGATTTGAAGCTAAACCTTCTACATCGCATTGATTTGAAGCGAAACCTTCTACATTCCATTGATTTGAAGCTAAACCTTCTACCTCTTATTGTTTTGAAGCTAAACCTTGTACTTCGCATTGATTTGCAGCTAAATCATGTGTTTCGCATGGATTTGAAGCTAACTCGTTCGTTTCGCCTGCAGTTGAATCTACATCACTTATATCGCTAGTATTTGAAGCTAAATCATATGTGTCGCATGGATTTGAAGCTGAACCTACTACATCGCATTGATTTGAAGCTAAATCTTGTGTATCGCATGGATTTGAAGCTAACCTTCTACATCGCTAATATTTGAAGCTAAATCATGTGTATCGCGTGGATTTTGAAGCTAACTCGTTTGATTAGTCTGCATTTGAAGCTATATCACATATACCCCAAGTGTTTGAAGCTAAATCATTTGTTTCGCATGGATTTGAAGCTGAACCTTCTACATAGAATTGATTTGCAGCTGAATCATGTGTTTCGCATGGATTTGAAGCTAACTCGTTCGTTTCGCCTGTAGTTGAAGCTGGATCACTTATATCGCAAGTATTTGAAGCTAAATCATGTGTATCGCATGGATTTGAAGCTAAACGTTCTACATCGCATTGATTTGAAGCTAAATCACTTGTTTCGCATGGAATTGAATCTAAGCCTTGTCCTTCGAATTGATTTTAAGCTAAATCATGTGTTTCGCATGGGTTTGAAGCTAAAACCTTCTACATCGCATTGATTTGAAGCTAAACCTTCTACATTCTATTGATTTGAAGCTAAACCTTCTTCATCGCATTGATTTGCAGCTAAACCTTCTTCATCGCATTGATTTGCAGCTAAATCATGTGTTTCGCATTGGTTTGAAGCTGACTCGTTCGTTGCGCATGCAGTTAAATCTAAATAACGTATATCACAAGTATTTGAAGCTAAACCATTTGATTCGCATGGATTTGAAGCTAAGCCTTCTACTTAATTGGAAGTTAAATCAAGTGTTTTGCATGGATTTGAAGCTAAACCTTCTACATCGCATTGATTTGAAGCTAAATCATGTGTTTCTCATGCAGTTGAAGCTAAATCATGTCTTTCACAAGTATTTGAAGATGAACATTTGAATCGCATTCATTTGAACCCGACCTTCTACTTCGCACTGATTTGCAGCTAAATAATGCGTTCCGCATGGATTTGAAGCTAAACATCTACATCGCATTGATTTGCAGCTGAATCATGTGTTTCGCATGGATTTGAAGCTAATTCGTTCGTTTCGCCTGTATTTGAAGCTATATCACTTAATATCGCTAGTATTTGAAGCTAAATCATATGTGTCGCATGGATTTGAAGCTGAACCTACTACATCGCATTCATTCTGAAGTTAAATCTTGTGTATCGCATGGATTTGAAGCTAAACCTTCTTCATCGCATTGATTTGAAGCTAAAACCTTCTACATTCTATTGATTTGAAGCTAAACCTTCTACCTCTTATTGTTTTGAAGCTAAAACTTCTACATCGCATTGATTTGCAGCTGAATCATGTCTTTCGCATGGATTTGAAGCTAACTCGTTCGTTTCGCCTGTATTTGAAGCTATATCACTTATATCGCAGTATTTGAAGATAAATCTTGTGTATCGCATGGATTTGAAGCTAAACCTTCTACATCGCATTGATTTGAAGCTAAACCATTTGTTTCGTATGAATTTGAATCTAAGCCTTGTCCTTCGAATTGATTTGAAGCTAAATCATGTGTTTCGTATGGATTTGAAGCTAAACCTTCTACATCGCATTGATTTGAAGCTAATCCTTCTACATTCTATTGATTTGAAGCTAAACCTTCTACATCGCATTGATTTGAAGCGAAACCTTCTACATTCCATTGATTTGAAGCTAAACCTTCTACCTCTTATTGTTTTGAAGCTAAACCTTGTACTTCGCATTGATTTGCAGCTAAATCATGTGTTTCGCATGGATTTGAAGCTAACTCGTTCGTTTCGCCTGCAGTTGAATCTACATCACTTATATCGCTAGTATTTGAAGCTAAATCATATGTGTCGATGGATTGAAGCTGAACCTACTACATCGCATTGATTTGAAGCTAAATCTTGTGTATCGCATGGATTTGAAGCTAAACCTTCTACAACGCATTGATTTGAAGCTAAATCATGTGTTTCGCATTGATTTGAAGCTAAATCATGTGTTTCGCATTGATTTTGAATCTAAATCATGTGTTTCGCATGCAGTTGAAGCTAAATCATGTCTTTCACAAGTATTTGAAGAGGAACCATTTGAAATTGCATTGATTTGAACCCGTGCCTGTCTACTTCGTACTGATTTGCAGCTAAATAATGTGTTTCGCATGGATTTGAAGCTAAACCTTCTACATCGCATTGATTTGCAGCTGAATCATGTGTTTCGCATGGATTTGAAGCTAACTCGTTCGTTTTGCCTGCAGTTGAATCTACATCACTTATATCGCAAGTGTTTGAAGCTAAATCATGTGTATCGCGTGGAATTGAAGCTACCTCGTTTGTTCCTACAGCTTTTAAAGCTATATCACTTATATCGCAAGTATTTGAAGCTAAATCATATGTGTCGCATGGATTTGAAGCTGAACCTACTACATCGCATTGATTTGAAGCTAAATCTTGTGTATGGCATGATTTGAAGCCAAGCCTTCTACTTCGCATTCATTTGAAGCTAAATCATTTGTTTCGCATGGATTTGAATCTAAGCCTTGTCCTTGGAATTGATTTGAATCTAAATCATGTGTGTCGTATGGATTTGTAGCTAAACCTTCTACATCGCATTGATTTGAAGCGAACCTTCTACATTCTATTGATTTGAAGCTAAACCTTCTACCTCTTATTGTTTTGAAGCTAAACCTTCTACATCGCATTGATTTGCAGCTAAATCATGTGTTTCGCATGGATTTGAAGAGCTAACTCGTTAGTTTCGCATGCAGTTGTAGCTAAATAATCTATATCACAAGTATTTGTAGCTAACCATTTGTTTTCGCATGGATTTGAAGCTACGCCTTCTACTTCGCATTGATTTGAAGCTAAATCATTTGTTTCGCCTGGAATTGAAGCCACCTCGTTTGTTCCTCCAGCTTTTGAAGCTATAACACTTATATCGCAAGTATTTGAAGCTAAATCATATGTGTCACATGGATTTGAAGCTGAACCTTCTACATCGCATTGATTTGAAGCTAAATCTTGTGTATCGCAGGGATTTGAACCTATACCTTCTACATCACATTGATTTGCAGCTAAATCATGTTTTTCGCATGGATTTGAAGCTAACTCGTTCGTTTTGCCTGCAGTTGAATCTACATCACTTATACCGCAAGTGTTTGAAGCTAAATCATGTGTATGGCGTGGATTTTGAAGCTAACTCATTTGATTAGTCTTCATTGGAAGCTATATCACTTACACCCCAAGTGTTTGAAGCCATATCAATTGTTTCGCATGGATTTGAAGCTAAACATTCTACACCGCACTGATTTGAAACTGAATCATGTGTCCCGCATGGAATTGAAGCTACCTCGTTTGTTCCTACAGCTTTTGAAGCTATATCACATATATCGCAAGTATTTGAAACTAAATCATATGTGTCGCATGGATTTGAAGCTGAACCTACTACATCGCATTGATTTGAAACTAAATCTTGTGTATCGCGTGGATTTGAAGCTAAGCCTTCTACTTCGCATTAATTGGAAGATAAATCACGTGTTTTGCATGGATTTTAAGCTAAACCTTCTACAACGCATTGATTTGAAGCTAAATCATGTGTTTCGCATTGATTTGAAGCTAAATCATGTGTTTCGCATGCAGTTGAAGCTAAATCATGTGTATAGCGTGGATTTTGAAGCTAACTCGTGTGATTAGTCTTCATTTGAAGCTATATCATTTATACCCCAAGCGTTTGAAGCTATATCATTTGTTTCGCATGGATTTGAAGCTGAACCTTCTACATCGCATTGATTTGCAGCTGAATCAAGTGTTTCGCATGGATTTGAAGCTAACTCGTTCGTTTCGCCTGTATTTGAAGCTAGATCACTTATATCGCAAGTATTTGAAGCTAAATCATGTGTATCGCATGGATTTGAAGCTAAGCCTTCTACTTCGCATTCATTTCAAGCTAAATCATTTGTTTCGCATGGATTTGAATCTAAGCCTTGTCCTTCGAATTGATTTGAATCTAAATCATGTGTGTCGTATGGATTTGAAGCTAAACCTTCTACATCGCATTTATTTGAAGCTAAACCTTCTATATTCTATTGATTTGAAGCTAAACCATCTACCTCTTATTGATTTGAAGCAAACCTTCTACATCGCATTGATTTGAAGATAAATCGTGTGTTTCGCATGGATTTGAAGCTAACTCGTTAGTTTCGCATGCAGTTGTAGCTAAATAATCTATATCACAAGTATTTGTAGCTAATCCATTTGTTTCGCATGGATTTGAAGCTACGCCTTCTACTTCGCATTGATTTGAAGCTAAATCATTTGTTTCGCATGGAATTGAAGCCACCTCGTTTGTTCCTCCAGCTTTTGAAGCTATAACACTTATATCGCAAGTATTTGAAGCTAAATCATATGTGTCACATGGATTTGAAGCTGAACCTTCTACATCGCATTGATTTGAAGCTAAATCTTGTGTATCGCAGGGATTTGAAGCTAAACCTTCTACATCACATTGATTTGCAGCTAAATCATGTGTTTCGCATGGATTTGAAGCTAACTCTTTCGTTTTGCCTGCAGTTGAATCTACATCACTTATATCGCAAGTGTTTGAAGCTAAATCATGTGTATCGCGTGGATTTTGAAGCTAACTCATTTGATTAGTCTGCATTTGAAGCTATATCATTTATACCCCAAGTGTTTGAAGCTAAATCATTTGTTTCGCGTGGATTTGAAGCTAAACTTTCTACATCGCATTGATTAGAAGCTAAATCATGTGTCTCGCATGGATTTGAAGCTAACTCGTTCGTTTCGCCTCCATTTGAAACTATGTCACTTATATCGCAAGTATTTAAAGCAAAATCATATGTGCCACATGGATGTGAAACTGAACCTACTACATCGCATTGATTTGAAGCTAAATGTTGTGTATCGCATGGATTTGAAGCTAATCCTTCTACATCGCATTTATTTGAAGCTAAATCATTTGTATCGCATGGATTTGAATCTAAGCCTTGTCCTTCGAATTGATTTGAAGCTAAATCATGTGCATCGTATGGATTTGAAGCTAAACCTTCTACATCGCATTGATTTGAAGCGAAACCTTCTACATTCTATTGATTTGAAGCTAAACCTTCTACCTCTTATTGTCTTGAAGCTAATCCTTCTACATCGCATTGATTTGCAGCTGAATCATGTGTTTCGCATGGATTTGAAGCTAACTCGTTCGTTTTGCCTGCAGTTGAATCTACATCACTTATATCGCAAGTGTTTGAAGCTAAATCATGTGTATCGCGTGGAATTGAAGCTACCTCGTTCGTTCCTACAGCTTTTAAAGCTATATCACTTATATCGCAAGTATTTGAAGCTAAATCATATGTGTCGCATGGATTTGAAGCTGAATCTACTACATCGCATTGATTTGAAGCTAAATCTTGTGTATGGCATGGATTTGAAGCTAAACCTTCTACATCCCATTGATTTGAAGCTAAATCATGTGCATCGCATGGATTTGAAGTTAACTCGTTTTTTTCGCATGCAGTTGTAGCTAAATAATGTATATCACAAGTATTTGTAGTTAAACCATTTGTTTTGCATGGATTTGAATCCAAGCCTTCTACTTCGCATTCATTTGAAGCTAAATCATTTGTTTCGCATGGATTTGAATCTAAGCCTTGTCCTTCGAATTGATTTGAAGCTAAATCATGTGTTTCGTATGGATTTGAAGATAAACCATCTACATCGCATTGATTTGAAGCTAAATCATGTTTCTCGCATGGAATTGAAGCTACCTCGTTTGTTCCTACAGCTTTTGAAGCTATATCACTTATATCGCAAGTATTTGAAGCTAAATCATATGTGTCGCATGGATTTGAAGCTGAACCTACTACATCGCATTGATTTGAAGCTAAATCTTGTGTATCGCATGGATTTGAAGCTAAACCTTCTACATCGCTAATATTTGAAGCTAAATCATGTGTATCGCGTGGATTTTGAAGCTAACTCGTTTGATTAGTCTGCATTTGAAGCTATATCACATATACCCCAAGTGTTTGAAGCTAAATCATTTGTTTCGCATGGATTTGAAGCTGAACCTTCTACATAGAATTGATTTGCAGCTGAATCATGTGTTTCGCATGGATTTGAAGCTAACTCGTTCGTTTCGCCTGTAGTTGAAGCTGGATCACTTAAATCATATGTGTCGCATGGATTTGAAGCTGAACCTTCTACATCGCATTGATTTGAAGCTAAACCTTCTACATTCTATTGATTTGAAGCTAAACCTTCTTCATCGCATTGATTTGTAGCTAAACCTTCTTCATCGCATTGATTTGCAGCTAAATCATGTGTTTCGCATTGGTTTGAAGCTGACTCGTTCGTTGCGCATGCAGTTAAATCTAAATAACGTATATCACAAGTATTTGAAGCTAAACCATTTGATTCGCATGGATTTGAAGCTAAGCCTTCTACTTAATTGGAAGTTAAATCAAGTGTTTTGCATGGATTTGAAGCTAAACCTTCTACATCGCATTGATTTGAAGCTAAATCATGTGTTTCTCATTCAGTTGAAGCTAAATCATGTCTTTCACAAGTATTTGAAGATGAACCATTTGAATCGCATTCATTTGAACCCGACCCTTCTACTTCGCACTGATTTGCAGCTAAATAATGCGTTCCGCATGGATTTGAAGCTAAACCATCTACATCGCATTGATTTGCAGCTGAATCATGTGTTTCGCATGGATTTAAAGCTAATTCGTTCGTTTCGCCTGTATTTGAAGCTATATCACTTATATCGCTAGTATTTGAAGCTAAATCATATGTGTCGCATGGATTTGAAGCTGAACCTACTACATCGCATTGATTTGAAGCTAAATATTGTGTATCGCATGGATTTGAAGCTAATCCTTCTACATCGCATTGATTTGAAGCTAATTCATGTATATAGCATGGATTTGAAGCTAAACCTTCTACATCGCATTGATTTGAATCTAAATCATTTGTTTCGCATGGATTTGAATCTAAGCCTTGTCCTTCGAATTGATTTGAAGCTAAATCATGTGTTTCGTATGGATTTGAAGCTAAACCTTCTACATCGCATTGATTTGAAGCTAAACCTTCTACATTCTATTGATTTGAGGGTAAACCTTCTTCATCGCACTGATTTGCAGCTAAATCATGTGTTCCGCATGGATTTGAAGCTAACTCGTTCGTTGCGCATACAGTTGTAGCTAAATAATGTATATCACAAGTATTTGTAGCTAAACCATTTGTTTCGCATGGATTTAAAGCTACGCCTTCTACTTCTCATTGATTTGAAGCTAAATCATTTGTTTCGCATGCAGTTGAAGCTAAATCATGTCTTTCACAAGTATTTGAAGATGAACCATTTGAATCGCATTGATTTGAACCCGACCCTTCTACTTCGCACTGATTTGCAGCTAAATAATGTGTTTCGCATGGATTTGAAGCTAAACCTTCTACATCGCATTGATTTGAAGTTACCTCGTTTGTTCCTCCAGCTTTTGAAGCTATAACACTTATATCGCAAGTATTTGAAGCTAAATCATATGTGTCACATGGATTTGAAGCTGAACCTTCTACATCGCATTGATTTGAAGCTAAATCTTGTGTATCGCAGGGATTTGAACCTATACCTTCTACATCACATTGATTTGCAGCTAAATCATGTTTTTCGCATGGATTTGAAGCTAACTCGTTCGTTTTGCCTGCAGTTGAATCTACATCACTTATACCGCAAGTGTTTGAAGCTAAATCATGTGTATGGCGTGGATTTTGAAGCTAACTCATTTGATTAGTCTTCATTGGAAGCTATATCACTTACACCCCAAGTGTTTGAAGCCATATCAATTGTTTCGCATGGATTTGAAGCTAAACATTCTACACCGCACTGATTTGAAACTGAATCATGTGTCCCGCATGGAATTGAAGCTACCTCGTTTGTTCCTACAGCTTTTGAAGCTATATCACATATATCGCAAGTATTTGAAACTAAATCATATGTGTCGCATGGATTTGAAGCTGAACCTACTACATCGCATTGATTTGAAACTAAATCTTGTGTATCGCGTGGATTTGAAGCTAAGCCTTCTACTTCGCATTAATTGGAAGATAAATCACGTGTTTTGCATGGATTTTAAGCTAAACCTTCTACAACGCATTGATTTGAAGCTAAATCATGTGTTTCGCATTGATTTGAAGCTAAATCATGTGTTTCGCATGCAGTTGAAGCTAAATCATGTGTATAGCGTGGATTTGAAGCTAACTCGTGTGATTAGTCTTCATTTGAAGCTATATCATTTATACCCCAAGCGTTTGAAGCTATATCATTTGTTTCGCATGGATTTGAAGCTGAACCTTCTACATCGCATTGATTTGCAGCTGAATCAAGTGTTTCGCATGGATTTGAAGCTAACTCGTTCGTTTCGCCTGTATTTGAAGCTAGATCACTTATATCGCAAGTATTTGAAGCTAAATCATGTGTATCGCATGGATTTGAAGCTAAGCCTTCTACTTCGCATTCATTTCAAGCTAAATCATTTGTTTCGCATGGATTTGAATCTAAGCCTTGTCCCTTCGAATTGATTTGAATCTAAATCATGTGTGTCGTATGGATTTGAAGCTAAACCTTCTACATCGCATTTATTTGAAGCTAAACCTTCTATATTCTATTGATTTGAAGCTAAACCATCTACCTCTTATTGATTTGAAGCAAACCTTCTACATCGCATTGATTTGAAGATAAATCGTGTGTTTCGCATGGATTTGAAGCTAACTCGTTAGTTTCGCATGCAGTTGTAGCTAAATAATCTATATCACAAGTATTTGTAGCTAATCCATTTGTTTCGCATGGATTTGAAGCTACGCCTTCTACTTCGCATTGATTTGAAGCTAAATCATTTGTTTCGCATGGAATTGAAGCCACCTCGTTTGTTCCTCCAGCTTTTGAAGCTATAACACTTATATCGCAAGTATTTGAAGCTAAATCATATGTGTCACATGGATTTGAAGCTGAACCTTCTACATCGCATTGATTTGAAGCTAAATCTTGTGTATCGCAGGGATTTGAAGCTAAACCTTCTACATCACATTGATTTGCAGCTAAATCATGTGTTTCGCATGGATTTGAAGCTAACTCTTTCGTTTTGCCTGCAGTTGAATCTACATCACTTATATCGCAAGTGTTTGAAGCTAAATCATGTGTATCGCGTGGATTTTGAAGCTAACTCATTTGATTAGTCTGCATTTGAAGCTATATCATTTATACCCCAAGTGTTTGAAGCTAAATCATTTGTTTCGCGTGGATTTGAAGCTAAACTTTCTACATCGCATTGATTAGAAGCTAAATCATGTGTCTCGCATGGATTTGAAGCTAACTCGTTCGTTTCGCCTCCATTTGAAACTATGTCACTTATATCGCAAGTATTTAAAGCAAAATCATATGTGCCACATGGATGTGAAACTGAACCTACTACATCGCATTGATTTGAAGCTAAATGTTGTGTATCGCATGATTTGAAGCTAATCCTTCTACATCGCATTTATTTGAAGCTAAATCATTTGTATCGCATGGATTTGAATCTAAGCCTTGTCCTTCGAATTGATTTGAAGCTAAATCATGTGCATCGTATGGATTTGAAGCTAAACCTTCTACATCGCATTGATTTGAAGCGAAACCTTCTACATTCTATTGATTTGAAGCTAAACCTTCTACCTCTTATTGTCTTGAAGCTAATCCTTCTACATCGCATTGATTTGCAGCTGAATCATGTGTTTCGCATGGATTTGAAGCTAACTCGTTCGTTTTGCCTGCAGTTGAATCTACATCACTTATATCGCAAGTGTTTGAAGCTAAATCATGTGTATCGCGTGGAATTGAAGCTACCTCGTTCGTTCCTACAGCTTTTAAAGCTATATCACTTATATCGCAAGTATTTGAAGCTAAATCATATGTGTCGCATGGATTTGAAGCTGAATCTACTACATCGCATTGATTTGAAGCTAAATCTTGTGTATGGCATGGATTTGAAGCTAAACCTTCTACATCCCATTGATTTGAAGCTAAATCATGTGCATCGCATGGATTTGAAGTTAACTCGTTTTTTTCGCATGCAGTTGTAGCTAAATAATGTATATCACAAGTATTTGTAGTTAAACCATTTGTTTTGCATGGATTTGAATCCAAGCCTTCTACTTCGCATTCATTTGAAGCTAAATCATTTGTTTCGCATGGATTTGAATCTAAGCCTTGTCCTTCGAATTGATTTGAAGCTAAATCATGTGTTTCGTATGGATTTGAAGATAAACCATCTACATCGCATTGATTTGAAGCTAAATCATGTTTCTCGCATGGAATTGAAGCTACCTCGTTTGTTCCTACAGCTTTTGAAGCTATATCACTTATATCGCAAGTATTTGAAGCTAAATCATATGTGTCGCATGGATTTGAAGCTGAACCTACTACATCGCATTGATTTGAAGCTAAATCTTGTGTATCGCATGGATTTGAAGCTAAACCTTCTACATCGCTAATATTTGAAGCTAAATCATGTGTATCGCGTGGATTTTGAAGCTAACTCGTTTGATTAGTCTGCATTTGAAGCTATATCACATATACCCCAAGTGTTTGAAGCTAAATCATTTGTTTCGCATGGATTTGAAGCTGAACCTTCTACATAGAATTGATTTGCAGCTGAATCATGTGTTTCGCATGGATTTGAAGCTAACTCGTTCGTTTCGCCTGTAGTTGAAGCTGGATCACTTAAATCATATGTGTCGCATGGATTTGAAGCTGAACCTTCTACATCGCATTGATTTGAAGCTAAACCTTCTACATTCTATTGATTTGAAGCTAAACCTTCTTCATCGCATTGATTTGTAGCTAAACCTTCTTCATCGCATTGATTTGCAGCTAAATCATGTGTTTCGCATTGGTTTGAAGCTGACTCGTTCGTTGCGCATGCAGTTAAATCTAAATAACGTATATCACAAGTATTTGAAGCTAAACCATTTGATTCGCATGGATTTGAAGCTAAGCCTTCTACTTAATTGGAAGTTAAATCAAGTGTTTTGCATGGATTTGAAGCTAAACCTTCTACATCGCATTGATTTGAAGCTAAATCATGTGTTTCTCATTCAGTTGAAGCTAAATCATGTCTTTCACAAGTATTTGAAGATGAACCATTTGAATCGCATTCATTTGAACCCGACCCTTCTACTTCGCACTGATTTGCAGCTAAATAATGCGTTCCGCATGGATTTGAAGCTAAACCATCTACATCGCATTGATTTGCAGCTGAATCATGTGTTTCGCATGGATTTAAAGCTAATTCGTTCGTTTCGCCTGTATTTGAAGCTATATCACTTATATCGCTAGTATTTGAAGCTAAATCATATGTGTCGCATGGATTTGAAGCTGAACCTACTACATCGCATTGATTTGAAGCTAAATATTGTGTATCGCATGGATTTGAAGCTAATCCTTCTACATCGCATTGATTTGAAGCTAATTCATGTATATAGCATGGATTTGAAGCTAAACCTTCTACATCGCATTGATTTGAATCTAAATCATTTGTTTCGCATGGATTTGAATCTAAGCCTTGTCCTTCGAATTGATTTGAAGCTAAATCATGTGTTTCGTATGGATTTGAAGCTAAACCTTCTACATCGCATTGATTTGAAGCTAAACCTTCTACATTCTATTGATTTGAGGGTAAACCTTCTTCATCGCACTGATTTGCAGCTAAATCATGTGTTCCGCATGGATTTGAAGCTAACTCGTTCGTTGCGCATACAGTTGTAGCTAAATAATGTATATCACAAGTATTTGTAGCTAAACCATTTGTTTCGCATGGATTTAAAGCTACGCCTTCTACTTCTCATTGATTTGAAGCTAAATCATTTGTTTCGCATGCAGTTGAAGCTAAATCATGTCTTTCACAAGTATTTGAAGATGAACCATTTGAATCGCATTGATTTGAACCCGACCCTTCTACTTCGCACTGATTTGCAGCTAAATAATGTGTTTCGCATGGATTTGAAGCTAAACCTTCTACATCGCATTGATTTGAAGTTACCTCGTTTGTTCCTACAGCTTTTGAAGCTATATCACTTATATCGCAAGTATGTGAAGCTAAATCATATGTGTCGCATGGATTTGAAGCTGAACCTACTACATCGCATTCATTTGAAGCTAAATCTTGTGTATCGCATGGATTTGAAGCTAAACCTTCTTCATCGCATTGATTTGAAGCTAAACCTTCTACATTCTATTGATTTGAAGCTAAACCTTCTACCACTTATTGTTTTGAAGCTAAAACTTCTACATCGCATTGATTTGCAGCTGAATCATGTCTTTCGCATGGATTTGAAGCTAACTCGTTCGTTTCGCCTGTATTTGAAGCTATATCACTTATATCGCAGTATTTGAAGCTAAATCTTGTGTATCGCATGGATTTGAAGCTAAACCTTCTACATCGCATTGATTTGAAGCTAAATCATTTGTTTCGTATGAATTTGAATCTAAGCCTTGTCCTTCGAATTGATTTGAAGCTAAATCATGTGTTTCGTATGGATTTGAAGCTAAACCTTCTACATCGCATTGATTTGAAGCTAAACCTTCTACATTCTATTGATTTGAAGCTAAACCTTCTACATCGCATTGATTTGAAGCGAAACCTTCTACATTCCATTGATTTGAAGCTAAACCTTCTACCTCTTATTGTTTTGAAGCTAAACCTTGTACTTCGCATTGATTTGCAGCTAAATCATGTATTTCGCATGGATTTGAAGCTAACTCGTTCGTTTCGCCTGCAGTTGAATCTACATCACTTATATCGCTAGTATTTGAAGCTAAATCATATGTGTCGCATGGATTTGAAGCTGAACCTACTACATCGCATTGATTTGAAGCTAAATCTTGTGTATCGCATGGATTTGAAGCTAAACCTTCTACATCGCATTGATTTGAAGCTAGATCATATGTTTCGCATGCAGTTGAAGCTAAACCATGTCTTTCACAAGTATTTGAATATGAACCATTTGAATTGCTGTGATTTGAACCCGAGCCTTCTACATCGCATTGATTTGAAGCTAAATCATGTTTCTCGCATGGAATTGAAGCTACCTCGTTTGTTCCTACAGCTTTTGAAGCTATATCACTTATATCGCAAGTATTTGAAGCTAAATCATATGTGTCGCATGGATTTGAAGCTGAACCTACTACATCGCATTGATTTGAAGCTAAATCTTGTGTATCGCATGGATTTGAAGCTAAACCTTCTACATCGCTAATATTTGAAGCTAAATCATGTGTATCGCGTGGATTTTGAAGCTAACTCGTTTGATTAGTCTGCATTTGAAGCTATATCACATATACCCCAAGTGTTTGAAGCTAAATCATTTGTTTCGCATGGATTTGAAGCTGAACCTTCTACATAGAATTGATTTGCAGCTGAATCATGTGTTTCGCATGGATTTGAAGCTAACTCGTTCGTTTCGCCTGTAGTTGAAGCTGGATCACTTATATCGCAAGTATTTGAAGCTAAATCATGTGTATCGCATGGATTTGAAGCTAAACGTTCTACATCGCATTGATTTGAAGCTAAATCACTTGTTTCGCATGGAATTGAATCTAAGCCTTGTCCTTCGAATTGATTTTAAGCTAAATCATGTGTTTCGCATGGGTTTGAAGCTAAACCTTCTACATCGCATTGATTTGAAGCTAAACCTTCTACATTCTATTGATTTGAAGCTAAACCTTCTTCATCGCATTGATTTGCAGCTAAACCTTCTTCATCGCATTGATTTGCAGCTAAATCATGTGTTTCGCATTGGTTTGAAGCTGACTCGTTCGTTGCGCATGCAGTTAAATCTAAATAACGTATATCACAAGTATTTGAAGCTAAACCATTTGATTCGCATGGATTTGAAGCTAAGCCTTCTACTTAATTGGAAGTTAAATCAAGTGTTTTGCATGGATTTGAAGCTAAACCTTCTACATCGCATTGATTTGAAGCTAAATCATGTGTTTCTCATGCAGTTGAAGCTAAATCATGTCTTTCACAAGTATTTGAAGATGAACCATTTGAATCGCATTCATTTGAACCCGACCCTTCTACTTCGCACTGATTTGCAGCTAAATAATGCGTTCCGCATGGATTTGAAGCTAAACCATCTACATCGCATTGATTTGCAGCTGAATCATGTGTTTCGCATGGATTTGAAGCTAATTCGTTCGTTTCGCCTGTATTTGAAGCTATATCACTTATATCGCTAGTATTTGAAGCTAAATCATATGTGTCGCATGGATTTGAAGCTGAACCTACTACATCGCATTCATTTGAAGTTAAATCTTGTGTATCGCATGGATTTGAAGCTAAACCTTCTTCATCGCATTGATTTGAAGCTAAACCTTCTACATTCTATTGATTTGAAGCTAAACCTTCTACCTCTTATTGTTTTGAAGCTAAAACTTCTACATCGCATTGATTTGCAGCTGAATCATGTCTTTCGCATGGATTTGAAGCTAACTCGTTCGTTTCGCCTGTATTTGAAGCTATATCACTTATATCGCAGTATTTGAAGATAAATCTTGTGTATCGCATGGATTTGAAGCTAAACCTTCTACATCGCATTGATTTGAAGCTAAACCATTTGTTTCGTATGAATTTGAATCTAAGCCTTGTCCTTCGAATTGATTTGAAGCTAAATCATGTGTTTCGTATGGATTTGAAGCTAAACCTTCTACATCGCATTGATTTGAAGCTAAACCTTCTACATTCTATTGATTTGAAGCTAAACCTTCTACATCGCATTGATTTGAAGCGAAACCTTCTACATTCCATTGATTTGAAGCTAAACCTTCTACCTCTTATTGTTTTGAAGCTAAACCTTGTACTTCGCATTGATTTGCAGCTAAATCATGTGTTTCGCATGGATTTGAAGCTAACTCGTTCGTTTCGCCTGCAGTTGAATCTACATCACTTATATCGCTAGTATTTGAAGCTAAATCATATGTGTCGCATGGATTTGAAGCTGAACCTACTACATCGCATTGATTTGAAGCTAAATCTTGTGTATCGCATGGATTTGAAGCTAAACCTTCTACATCGCATTGATTTGAAGCTAGATCATATGTTTCGCATGCAGTTGAAGCTAAACCATGTCTTTCACAAGTATTTGAATATGAACCATTTGAATTGCTGTGATTTGAACCCGAGCCTTCTACTTCGCACTGATTTGCAGCTAAATAATGTGTTTCGCATGGATTTGAAGCTAAACCTTCTACATCGCATTGATTTGCAGCTGAATCATGTGTTTCGCATGGATTTGAAGCTAACTCGTTCGTTTTGCTTGCAGTTGAATCTACATCACTTATATCGCAAGTGTTTGAAGCTAAATCATGTGTATCGCGTGGAATTGAAGCTACCTCGTTTGTTCCTACAGCTTTTAAAGCTATATTACTTATATCGCAAGTATTTGAAGCTAAATCATATGTGTCGTATGGATTTGAAGCTGAACCTACTACATCGCATTGACTTGAAGCTAAATCATGTGTATCGCATGGATTTGAAGTCAACTCGTTAGTTTCGCATGCAGTTGTAGCTAAATAATCTATATCACAAGTATTTGTAGCTAAACCATTTGTTTCGCATGGATTTGAAGCTACGCCTTCTACTTCGCATTGATTTGAAGCTAAATCATTTCTTTCGCATGGAATTGAAGCCACCTCGTTTGTTCTCCAGCTTTTGAAGCTATATCACTTATATCGCAAGTATTTGAAGCTAAATCATATGTGTCACATGGATTTGAAGCTGAACCTTCTACATCGCATTGATTTGAAGCTAAATCTTGTGTATCGCATGGATTTGAAGCTAAACCTTCTACATCACATTGATTTGCAGCCAAATCATGTGTTTCGCATAGATTTGAAGCTAACTCGTTCGTTTTGCCTGCAGTTGAATCTACATCACTTATATCGCAAGTGTTTGAAGCTAAATC